>NW_027513520.1:0-178609 GCF_048772815.1 Callospermophilus lateralis | reverse complement strand
GCTTTTGTGGATGTAGATGTGAGTTTGTGGTTTTGTCTCATGTTCTGAAAATAGGTAGGAATGGTGGTTTGTATGGTTTGGAGTTGACTGTTTCTAGGAAGTCGTTTGGCAAGGCGAGTGTTTCTATGTCTGTGTATCCACTGTGTTCGTGGTTGTAGTCTTTAGAAAAGAGAATGCATCAATGGAGGTTTCCAGTCTAGTTGGAAGCTTCCCAGCATTCCTCCTGCCCACTTTATAAATGGACTGTGGCTTGCCTTATGGATGGGCAACACCTACTATCTTCCTAAGGTCCTCTACACATCTTGATTTCTGGCCTCTCTCCAGAATAGGCTCATGGTTTTGTGGCCAAGATATGTACCACCTCCAAAATCTGTTACATGGCCATGTAATGGATAGCTGAAGGGAATGGGAACATCTCAGAAAACTCAGATATCAGTGTAACCAGTAAAGTCTCAGTTTAAAAACCTTGCTTTGGCCCATTTGCTTACCTATGGTTATGTTGCCCTGAATGTCAGGAAGGTATTTGCCTCAGGCCACCCCTTTCTGAAGCCTGAAGAAAACATTTTTCAAATGGAAATGAATGGGCATCACCTGTGGATCTTTGCTTAATTGCTTTGGAAAGAGATGTGTCTGAATCAGCCTCTTGGCCCTGTGTGAGGTTGGGGCTTTGATTCTCAGAAGGTGATAGATCTTAAGAAAGATCCCATGTGTGCTTGGGTGTTCTATTGCCTCCAACTCACATAAAGGATTTATACCCGACAATCAGTAGGATTAAATTGGAGAATCAGAACAGTATTAACGGCAGGCCTATTTGATCACTCCTGGTTCACAGGAAGGGTGTCTAGGTCACCCTGACTTTAGGCAAATGAGGGGCAAGGGAGTTTATTTTGGAAACTGTCTTGGGCTTCGCCCCTCATGGAAAATTCCATTCAGAGGTTACGATGAGTGTCTATATGGAAGATGATGAGGGCCATGTGGCAGTGTTTTGGTTTTAATTGTGGTCATTTGTGTGCTGGTTGGAAGAGATGACTGGGTACACCTGGACCTGAACTCTGGTGTGATTCCCCTTAGAGACTGAGTTCTGGAACTGACTTCAGGGAAGTATTGCCATTAATTTTGGTGGGATTTTAGGAGGCCACACATGAGAGTCGCCCTTGGAAACTGAGATCAAGTCTCAGGGTGTCTTTCCACAGTGCACTGGGAATCTCCACCAGGATATAAGATGATTTTATTCTGAAAGACTTGGCAACCATAGTAAAGAGTCAAAACACATATTGAACTCACATTGAGTAGACATCAATGGGTCAGGCTTCATGTGACATTTTGGCCATTCGTTGGGAAGCGTTGCCTTTTAGAGTTCTCCAGAGCTTTCATCCTCACCATTTAATGGTTCCTGAATGAATTGAAAAACCAGTGCATCCAACTTGATACTTGAAAAATGGCTAGATAAATACCATGAAATTTTTGAAATTCCCATGACCAGGTGGCACTGGAGAACCTTTGGATGTCCTGTTGCTGATCATGAGTGTACCAGACAGTGCCTTGAATCACTGGGTTTCATGAAAATGGTGTAGAACAGAGATGCCAGTAAGTTGGAATTTGCTGAGTAGTGGGCCTAGAACAGTGGTGGGCAGGTGTGTGATTAAACATCTGTGTTGGTGTCATGTGGATTGGCCATTGGCTTCCAAATGGCTTTTGACTGACATGGTGCAGCCAGCAGACCCTTGCATGTAAAGGCATCTTGTTATATGGAGAGGTTTCAGGGCAATGTTCAGAATCAAGTTGCTAGGGACAAGGGGGAAGTCTATGTTGGATATAAGACTGGTTGGTGCATTCTCCTTGCAGACCCTGACCCACCACACATGACAGAACTCCCTCCAGCACTGTGTCCCAGTTGAACTACTTGTATTTCGTGAAGCAAACACCAAACTCCCATTGCAGCAGCTAGAAAGACCATGAAAAATGGAGGATGACCACATGGCTTCAGAGTCCACACAGGAAGACACTTAGCCCCCATTGGCCACAGTTTACATACAAAGAGAGAATTCTGCACTACTGCCTCATGTTCATTAAAGAATAAGAAAACATGTGCTCCAGGTTACATAGATGCAGACCCAGCTTTGATGGTCTCACTGCAAAGGAAGCTAAAGCTCCTGACTACAACATATATATCCAGTGCCCAAACTCAGAGGCAGTTTCTCATAAGTCTTCCGGTCAGCAGAGCACCATGTTTGTGAAGTGTTTACCCTGTCCCTTACTTTTGAAAACTCTTCTACCACCCCCAAAGTTGTGAACTCCTGAGCATATTCCATTCCAGATAAGTATTTATAGATTTTCTAACTCTTCTCCTCTAATTGTGTCTAACTTGGGGCGAAGGTAATGTCAAGGCATTGTTCTTGATGAGAGTGGGATGATTATTTTAGCACATATTTGCATAAACATTGGATTGATTTTCCTAATTTTCATTCGAAATACTGAATCACTCCCACTAACCCATACCCTACTAGACTCTATATTCTGACTCCTAATCCTAATATAATGGAGAAAAATAACCCAAAATGAATAGACATACAAGCATTTCAGAGGAGGCATGGTGTATAATTGGACTTGCCTTTTGCATTATGTAGAATTGGAGTTATAAATCTAGTCAATTTTTTGTTGAAATAGTTCTCCATGTGTTTTTTTAACTTTTGTTGTTTGTTGTTCAAAACATTATATAGTTCTTGATATATCATATTTCACACTTTGATTCAAGTGAGTTATGAACTCCCATTTTTATCCAGTATATAGTTTGCAAAATCATATCAGTTACGCATCCATTGATTTACATATTGCCATACTAGTGTCTGTTGTATTTTGCTGCCTTTCCTATCCTCTACTATCTTCCCTCCCCTCCCCTCCCCTCCCATCTTCTCTCTCTACCCCCTATACTGTAATTTATTTTTCCCCCTTGTATTTTTCCCTTTCCCCTCACTTCCTCTTGTCCGTAATTTTGTATAACCCTGAGGGTTTTCTTCCATTTCCATGTAATTTCCCTTCTCTCTCCCTTTCCCTCCTACCTCTCATCCCAGTTTAATGTTAATCTTCTTCTCATGCTCTTTATCCCTACTCTGTTCTTAGTTACTCTCCTTATATCAAAGAAGACATTTGGCATTTGATTTTTAGGGATTGGCTTCCTTCACTTAGCATAATCTGCTCTAATGCCATTCATTTCCCTGCAAATTCTATGATTTTGTCATTTTTTAATGCTGAGTTAAACTCCATTGTGGCCTCTGGCGTGCGCCCAGGTTTCCGTTCCTGTCTTCCTGTTTGTTAATTTCTGGCCTATTTATTGTTGTGACCAGGACCTTAGTCAATGCCTTAGTCTGTCTTTTGCATCTCTCATCTTCCCTTTGCTCCCTTTCTTTCTCTTTGTTTCTCTCATATAGTATACTTTCTCGGCTTCTCTGACTAAATCTCCCAAAGTCATATCTTGTGATCCCTCTAAGAGTTGTAACTTTCTTTTAATATCCAGGGCAGCTTGCCCAATGAAGGCCATCATGACAGATGCCTTTTGATCCTCTGCCTGAGGATCAATAGGGGCTCGAGCCTTTGACTGAGGGGGAAACCTGTCCTCAGGGAAGACTTAAAAAAGCGGAGCTTGCGATTGCCTCAGCAGACACCACCGAAAGACAGATCCAGGAGGAGAGTGGGGATGACACATGGTGAGTGACCCACCATGGGACAAGCAGTTTCGTCACATGATTTGTTTTTGTCAGGCCTCAAGGAGGCCCTCAAGACATAGGGGGCACATGTTAAGAAAAAGGACTTAAAATTATTCTTTTCATACATAGGAGAATTGTGTCCATGGTTTCCCCCTGAAGGGTCCATTGATGGTAGAAAATGGCTTAGAGTAGGAGACTGTTTAAACCATTTTTTTTGTTGTTGTTGAAGAAAAAGTCCTAGAACAAAGGTATATTAGACCTTTTGTAGACATTAATATTTTATTAGATTTTTAAACACCTAGAAAAATTTGTAAGTTTAAATTTAAAGACATTTATATTTATCTGTTTATTCAATTTAAATCGAACCATTTAAATCACGTGAATTAAAGATCTTTGGATCCACTTTGAAATAGTAAGCTTGCCTTAATTTGATTTTAATTGGAGTCAGTGGTCTTTTCTTGCATCCTGGTGTAATATTTTGTAGTTTCCCATCGAGATGACCCTGCCCCAATAGATCACAAGACCAGACTACTGGAAATTCTGAAGCTGGCCTTCCCTCCAGGGCTCCGGCATGAAGAGGCAATTTCCAAGGCCTTGGTGTGAGATTTTGGTCCAGGGAGCACTGCAGTGAACCACCGCCCTAAAACTATTAGCAAGCACATGGTGGAGGAGGCCTCCATAGGTAACTGGCGCCTATATAACATCTGATATCCGGTTAAGGGAGATCTCTTCTGATGACAGAGTGGTGTCCTGGGGAGACACACATATACTCCTGTCTGGTACAGTAACGAGAATCATTCTGTCCTCTGTTATGTTCTGTAGGGAATTCCTCTGAAAGCATAGAGAGGTGCCAATGGGCACGCAGGAGCTCCTATCCCAGAGCTTTAGCAAGACGTTGCATAGTTCCTCTGTTTTTCTGTTTCTGCGCTGGTTTTCTGTTTTTTTGTGTGTTTTGTTCTGTGTTTCATATGTTTTTTTTTGGGGGGGGTTTGTTTTAGTGTGTTTTGTTGTGTGATTTCTGTGGTAAAACTTAACTGAAAATGGGTAATAAAGCAAGTAAACTGACACCCATTTGGACTGTGTTTTAAAGAACTGTGATGAACTTTAATACCCTTTGTTAAGCAGGATGAGAGAAACCCCTAGCTGGCTGCCTGGAGCACACCCACTGCAGAGGGAAATGCCTGCTGGGGACCTAAGAACTGAGTATCTCCCAGGTTAACACGTGAAACTCCTTAAAACCCCTTGTCCCTTCAGATCGATAGAATCACAACCATTGGGCAGAGACCCCTGTTTTTCTCCTTTGTTAGCAAAGCAGTAAATCTCCCTTTTTCTTTTTCTCAAACCCTGTCCTCATTATTAAATTGGTATTAATTGGCTTCAAAATCAGGAACCAAACTTTAAGTTACAATTTTTGGTACCCCCCACACCCCGGAACTCTTTGAGAGCTGACTACTGAAATGTTAGGAGACGGAGCGTGCTTGGGGTGGAACCGAACAAGAGGAGCTAATCCTGTAAGTGAAAGGAGGGACTGAGGGACTTCCAGCAGCTGCCCAAGCCCTGTTGCTTCAGAGAATTACCTACTTCCTTCCCTGCACTGTAAGGATTTTGCCATCTCTGTTTTCTTAAAAAAGAGAAAAAGAAAAAGGGGACACTAAATACAGTAAAGTCACCATGGAGACCCTTGATTTTACATTTCAGGTTGTCCCTCTGTGAAAACATCTGGTTCCCTTGTGGGAAAATCTATGGTGCCACTGGTGTAGGAGATTTTTCTCTTATCTGCTCTGGTTTAAAGGCTTCTGTCTGTAAGCCATAGTCTGGAGCTCCTTTCAGTCTGTCTTGTGTCTTTGTTTCTGGCCCTTTAAGACATGTGCAATAATGTGTTGATATTATAAATCATTTCTTGGGAATGATCTTAGCTGAATGTGTATCTAAATGATGATGTTTTATTGTAACAATCTGGCATCTGAATGGGTTTTTGAAGCATTGCACAATCTTGCAGTTAAAAGTCGGGTTTAGGAAATTGTTTAGTTTATGATTTCAGATAATTCATGCCAGAGAACTTAAATACTTAGGATGGAAAACTAGAGAACTCTACTTCCAAGTTGGCAAGTAACTTCCCAATCATTCAGGCTTTTTTTTCACCAATTTTTAATTGGGTAGCCTGGGAAAATGTCACTGTGTCTACCAGTGCATTAATTTGGACAAGGATAGTAAATCATAGTATGGTATCTGTTGACAAAACAAGATATAAAGATGTAAAATTTTGTAAACTGTGTCTTAAACTTGTATCATAAAATTTTGTGAATTTTGTCTTAAAATTGTATTATAATTTTCAACATCTGAACCTGAAAATTATGGTTGAAATGCCTTAGGCCTGAGGTGTCTGCTCAGAATAGCAGCTTTTTCCTGCTCCTTCCAGACCTCAGCCAGGACTTATGTTGAATGGCAAATGAAAGAGGCCTGCAAGCTCAGTAGGAGAGTGATCTGAGGCCTAAAAAAAATTAAATTGTATGGTATTTACTAATTAATGGCCAGTCAATTTTTCTAGGACTCTTATTTTTTCCTTAGATTCTTTATTTTTTTTTGAGCTCATGATTTTGATCCTAAAGACCTAGGATGATGTTTTTCTGACCAGTTCTATCTTTGACTAACTGTGTAGTTTTTGAAACATTGCAATGGATATTTCACCTGGAAAAGCTACAAGGCCTTTACTATTATTATGTGTGCACAATTTTGGTATGTGTTGTATGTCTATATATTCATTTGTCCGTATATCATATATATGATACACAAATTAACATTTATAAAGAGCACTCATTAAAACAAAAACGCTCATATAAACAAATTTTAAAAAGTGGATCCAAAGATCTTTAATTCAAGTGATTTAAATAGTTGAATTTAAATTGGATAAAGAGATAAAAATAAATGTCTTTAAATTTAAGCTTACAAGTTTTTCTAGGTGTTCAAAAATCTAATAAAATATTAATGTCTACAAATGTTCTAATATGCCTTGGTTCTAAGACTTTTCCTTCAACAAAAAAATGTTTTACACTGTTCAATATATTTGTCTAATATATTGATAAATAAGTAAAGTAAATTTGATATGGGATTACTCATTCATGAGTACTTTTGTTAGATATCTGATTGATTTACTAAGGTCTGTATAAGTTTGTACTAATGTCTGTATAAGATTGTAATAATCAGTCTTGTGTTAAAGAGACAAAAATTTCTTAAAACATAAGTTTACCCATAACATTGTGTTTATTAAGTTTTATTTTTTCTAGAGCAAGCAACCATAAAAATTAAACAACTGATTAAATAAGAACTGTTATTTTAGAGCACTGTACTGCCATTTATTTAAAAGCTAAACTTGGTTAATGTAGAAACTTCAATGTAATTGTGATGCTATTAATGTGCTCATATCTTTCAGGTATACGAATCTGTAAGGTAGAAACTTTAAAAGAGCATTATTTCAAGCTGGTGTTCTGAAGTTGTATGGTAAAAAAATATATTGGGCATTCATTTACTTCTTATCAATAAGATATGTAAATTTGTATGTTACTTTTTACATTGGGGAACAATTTAAATGTATTTTTATGTTAATGAGAGTCTAATCTATATAAAGGTTAAAAACTTTCAGCCTTTCTTAAATTCATGTTTTAAATGTGATATCATATAGTGTTAACTAATGTTCATGTGACCTCAAATAATATATGTAATCTTTGTAAAATGATATTTAAAAAAACAAAGATCATCTTTAGAAGTAAAACACTTAAGTTTTATAAAGAGCCCTGCCTTACCTGAGATAAGGCTCTGTGTCCCATCTTACTATATGTGAGAATGACTACGAAAGCAGTAGGTCAGATATTATTTCATTTAAAGTTATGTTCAAAAGTTGTTTTTTTTTTCCGTCAAGATTTCTTGGATCTCAAACAGGGGATATAATGTATAACTCAGCTTAAAACTTCAGGGTAGCTATTACACGAACTAAGTATTTTTACTCTTGTTAAAAAATTTTATTTTGTAATTTCCTTATAAGTGATCTAAAGATTCCTTGTTAGTGTTTTACAGAAGTGTTGCTTTAAGAACACAACATGGTTTAATTTAAGATAATAAGTCATCACCTAAAAGACAGACAGAATAATACAGATCCCAGTTAATAAAAAAGATAAATAATTATAAAGGTATAGACATTAAAGCCCAGTACTCTTAATATAAGGCTGTTAAAATTTATTTGCTGGATGATTAAGATTAGGATTTATATTAAAGTTACATGAAAAGGGACAAGAAAACCAATATTTGGCTCTTGCCCTCTGAGTCAGTCTGAATCCAGGGAACAAGGGACTTCTCAAAGACCTTTGCAACTCTGGGCCTCATATCTTCCCAATTAGGGAGATTAATGAGACCCCTGGAGAACAGAAAGCCAATCAGTGCATTTGCTAAGAAGAGGAGAGTCATCAGAGAAGGGAGACATCCCTGATGCTTCCAAGGGTAGCCACATGGTCAAGCAAGACCTGGACCCACCTAGCGCAAATGGCACTAGCAGAACTGAGAAGCTGCTCTCAAGTTTCCCCAGGAATGACTCCCATAAAAGCTCAGCTGACTGTTAACAATAGATAGAAACAAAAGTCAGTTTGACTGTTTCATGATAAACACTTAGGAAAGACAGTTAAAACCAAAATACAGCCATTCCTGGGCATTTTAAATAATTACATTAATAATAATAATAATAATTTTTTATACACATTATGTTAGCCTCCCAAAATAAGTAAGACTGGAGGCTACAAAGAAGGATTCCCAGAAAGGAATGCCTGATAACTATAAAAAGAGACTATCAAGAGGAGCTGCCAGAGGCAGAAATTTTTAGTTTAAGGCCTACAGATATTCCTAACCTACAGGTAGGGTTGGTGTTTGCTAGTACTATTATCCAGCCCTGAGTAACAGAATTAAAGGTTTCTCTATTACACACAGAGGTCATACTAGTAAAATGATTTTGCAAGATCAGATGATATTAAATCATTAAACTGTATCTTATGGAGAGGGATAACTGTAACACTAAATGTTAAATATTAAGTTGACAGTCCTGATAACTGGGAATATTAAAGCCTGCTGAGGGAACTTCTATACAGTGACATGTTCCAGCTGATGCAACATTTTTTCAGTACTCATGGTTCTTGTTTCTCACACAGAAGAACCCATCCCCAGATGAATTTACAACCTGTTCTTCCCCAACCAGACTTCAAAACGAACTGATTTCTAAAAGGCAACTCATGTTCCTCAACTGACTTCTAAAAAGCAACTCATGTCCCTTATACTGTGCCCACTCACGTCACTCTCTCTCAGCTCAGAAGAAGCCAAAATGAGTGACGCCTCTCGTCTTACAACTATGGAGCCAAAAATAAATAGAATATCAATATAAGTAATTAATTAAGTCAGGTAAAACCAGGAATCCAATTTTGGGTGAGTTCTAAAAATTTGGAGACTGTTACCTGAGGGATTAAAATTCCCTCATTGCTCTTTCCCTACCCTATCAAAAATTTGGAAGGGACACATTAAAAAAGGGGGAATGATTTGCATTTCTCTGACTGCTAGAGATGGTGAGCATTTTTTCATATACTTGTTGATTGATTGTATGTCCTCCTCTGAGAAATTTCTGTTCAGGTCCTTGGCCCATTTGTTGATTGGGTTATTCGTTATCTCATTGTCTAATTTTTTTAGTTCTTTGTATATTCTGAATATTAGCGCTCTGTCTGAAGTGTGAGGAGTAAAGATTTGTTCCCAGGACGTAGGCTCCCTATTTACCTCTCTTATTGTTTCTTTTGCTGAGAAAAAACTTTTTAGTTTGAGTAAGTCCCTTTTGTTGATTCTAGTTATTAACTGTTGTGCTATGGGTGTCCTATTGAGGAATTTGGAGCCCGACCCCACAGTATGTAGATCATAGCCAACTTTTTCTTCTATCAAATGCCATGTCTCTGATTTGATATCAAGTTCCTTGATCCACTTTGAGTTAACTTTTGTGCATGGCGAGAGTAAGGGATTCAGTTTCATTTTGTTGCAAATCTCACTCCAGTAAGATTGGCAGCCATTAGGAAGTCAAACAGCAACAAGTGCTGGCGAGGATGTGGGGAAAAGGGTACTCTTGTACATTGCTGGTGGGACTGAAAATTGGTGCGGCCAATTTGGAAAGCAGTATGGAGATTTCTTGGAAAGCTCGGAATGGAACCACCATTTGATCCAGCTATTCCCCTACTCGGTCTATTCCCTAAAGACCTAAAAAGAGCACACAATAGGGACACTGCTACATCCATGTTCATAGCAGCACAATTCACAATAGCAAGACTGTGGAACCAACCTAGATGCCCTTCAATAGACGAATGGATAAAAAAAATGTGGCATTTATACACAATGGAGTATTACTCTGCATTAAGAAATGACAAAATCATAGAATTTGGAGGGAAATGGATGGCATTAGAGCAGATTATGCTAAGTGAAGCTAGCCAATGCCTTAAAAACAAATGCCAAATGTCTTCTTTGATATAAGGAGAGTAACTAAGAACAGAGTAGGGACGAAGAGCATGAGAAGAAGATTAACATTAAACAGGGATGAGAGGTGAAAGGGAAAGGGAGAGAGAAGGGAAATTGCATGTAAATGGAAGGAGACCCTCAGGGGTATACAAAATTACATAAAAGAGGAAGTGAGGGGAAAGGAGAAAAATTTAAGGGGGAGAAATGAACTACAGTAGAGGGGGTAGAGAGAGAAGACGGGAGGGGAGGGGGGAGGGGGGATAGTAGAGGATAGGAAAGGCAGCAGAATACAACAGACACCATAATGGCAATATGTAAATCAATGGTTCTGCAACTGATGTGATTTTGCAATCTGTATATGGGGTAAAAATGGGA
Source organism: Callospermophilus lateralis (assembly GCF_048772815.1). Lineage (NCBI taxonomy): Eukaryota > Metazoa > Chordata > Mammalia > Rodentia > Sciuridae > Callospermophilus > Callospermophilus lateralis. The sequence goes on along the minus strand of NW_027513520.1, from coordinate 168,005 downwards.
GCTCATATCCCACTTGAATCAAAGTGTGAAATATGATATATCAAGAACTATGTAATGTTTTGAACAACCTACAATAAAAATTAATTTAAAAAATATTAAAAAGCAAAAAAAAAATGGGGGGGGGAATGATAAACCCAACCTGATCATTTATTAAAATTGGGAGCCATCTTGCCACAAAGTCATGAAAAGATAATTTTGCTTTCCTATAAATTACTGCAAATTCTGAATCTGCTTGGAATGCCTGTCCGTGCCTTGAACTCACCCATGCCTGGCTCTCTGACCAGATAGCAGCCCTCTCTGAAAATTTAGTGACACCTCATAAATATTGGCCTTCTCTGGCCAGACAACGACTCTCGTGAGTCTCTAATGGTCCTCATAAATTCTGATGATGGGGCCAGCAAAAAAAAAAAAAAAAAAATTGTAAACTAGCAATAGCGTGATGCTTCTCCGAGTTCTGTTATCTGTAACCCCCCTTTTGTGTAACTTACTGGACTATAAAGCTGGGCTGTAGGAAAGGTGGGGTTGCTGTCTTGTTTCTGCCATTTTGAGAGGGATAGGCAGCTCAGCCAGTGGAAAAATAATAAGCTTGCTTTAATTTGATTTTAATTGGAGTCAGTGGTCTTTTCTCCTGTCCTGGTGAAACAGGTAAACACTCCACAAACATGGAGCTCTGCCGGCCTAAAACTTATTGAGAAACTCTCCCTGACCTTGGGCACTTGAAATATATGTTGTTGACAGGAGCTTTAGCTTCTTTGTAGTGAGACCATCAGAGCTGGGTCTGCATCTATGTGACCTGGAGGACATGGTTTCTTATTTTCCAATGAACATGAGGCAGGAGTGCAGAATTCTCTCTTTGTAGGGAAACTGTTGTCACTGAAGGCTAAGTGTCTCCCCATGTGGTATGTGAAGCCATTTGCGCATCTTCCACATTTCATGGTGTTTCTTGCTGCTGCACTGGGGGTTTAGTATTTGCTTCATGAAATACAAGGAGATCAACAGGGACTCAGTGCTGGAGGGATTTCTCACACGTGTGGTGGGTCAGGGTCTCCAGGAGAATCCACCAATGAGGCTTATATCCCACATAGCTTGCCCCCTCAACCATTGCAACCTGATTCTGAACATGGCCCTGAAACCTCTAAATATAACAAGATGCCATTATATGAAGAGATCAGACATATAGGGATTACTGGCTGCACCATGTCTGCCACAAGACATTTGGAAGTCAATGGCAGATCCAAATGGCCCCACCAGAGATATTTTGTGACACAACTGCACACCACAGCTCTGGGTCACTACTCAGCAGGCGCCAACATACAGGATTCTTTCTTCTACACCATTTTCATGAAACCCAGTCAATCAAGGCACTCTCTGGTACACTCATGATCAGCAACTGGACATCCAAATGTTCTTCAGTGCCACTTGGTCATAAGAATTTCAAAAATTTCATGGTATTTATCTAGCCATTTTTCAAAGATGAAGTTGGATGCACTGTGAGTTTCAATTCTTTCAGGAACCATTAAATGGTGAGGAATTTCATTTCAATGAAAGCTCTGGAGGACTCTCACAGGCAAGGCTTCCCATGGAGTGGCCAAAAGGTCACATGAAGCCAGGCCCATTGAGGTCTACAATGCTAGGTCCATGTGTGTTTTGAATCTCAACTATGGTTGCCAAGTCTTTCAGAATAAAATCATGTGATATCGTAGCTGAGATTCCCAGTGTTCTGTGGAGAGCCACCTGGGCCTATATCTCAGTTTCCAATGGGGACTCTCATGCGTGGCCTCCTGAAATCCCAACACAATTCATGGCAATTCTTCTCTGAGGTCAGATCCAGAACGCAGTCTCTAAGGGGAATCACACCAAAGTTCAAGCCATGGTGGACACAGTGATGTCTTCCAACTGCCACACAAATGACCACAATTAAAACCAAAACACTTTCACATAGCCCTCGTCTTCTTCCATGTAGACACTCATCAAATCCTCTGGCTGGACGTTTCCAAAAGGGGTGAAGTCCAAGACCCTGTCCAAAATATGCTCCCTCGCCCCTATGTTGCCTAAGGTCAGTGTGGCCTAAACACCTTTCCTGTGAACCAGGAGTGATCAAATAGGCCTGACCTTATTACTGCTCCACTTCTCCAATTTGAGGCCTACTGACTGCCAGGTATAAATTCTTTATATGAATGGGAGTCATGAAAAAACCCAAGCATCTATGGTCTAGCCTTTGCAGGCCAGGATGGAGGTCAGGAACCTTACAGAAGATGGCGAGAGACTTCATACACAATGACTGCTATTTTGACCATTTTGTATTTGTAGCACATATGGAATCTTACCTTAGATCCATCAGGTGTTAAGAATCTAAGCAGCAGCCTCACACAGGTTCACGAGGCTGATTCAGACACATCCCTTTTGGAAGCAATTAAGCAAAGAGCCACAGGTGATGCCCATTCATTTCCATTTAAAAACTGTTTTCTTAAGGCTTCACAAAGGGGTGGCCTGAGGCAAAGACCTTCCTGACATTCAGGGCAATGAAGCAATAGGTAAGCAAATGGCCCAAAGCAAGGATTCTCCACTGAGACTTTACTGGTCACATTGATATCTGAGTTTTCTGAGATCCTCCCATTCCCTTCAGTTATCATGTACATGGCCATGTCACAGTGCTTGGAGGTGGTACATATCTTGGACACAAAACCATGAGCCAATTCTTGAGAGTGGCCAGAATTCAGGAAGAAAACAGAAACGTAGTAAGATAGTAGGTGTTGCCCATCCATAAGGCAAGTCACAGTCCATGCGTTAATTGGGCAGGATGAATGCTGGGAAGCTTTCTACAAGACAGGAAACATCCATTGATGCATTTTCTTTTCTAATATCTACAACCACGGACACAGTGGGAGAAACAGACATAGAAACACTCGCCTTGTCAAACAATTTACTAGAAAAAGTCCATTCCAATCCAAACAAACCACCTTTCCTACCTATTCTCAGAACATGAGACAAAACCACACACTCACACCCACACCCACAAAGGCACCTCCTTCCCCCAAGTAGGTTTGTAACTATCCAGAGTGTCCTTTGACTGGTGGGTCATACTATGTTCCCCTGATATGGCCTATCCATTCTCAGATCTGGTCTCCTTGGCCAACTCTGTGACGTTGTCAGGAGCATGTGGAGAGCCACTACCTACTTTCTCAGGAAAGGTCCCTGGCATGTGGCCATCCTCACATCAGTAGGTACCAAGAAAGACTGATTCTGTCCTTAGTAACACCAAACAAGTGAGCCCATTGGGACTGGGACTTGGATTGGCTCTCAGTGCCTGGCTTCCTGGATCCCAAGTTTAAAGTGTTTCATCACCAAGGAAGTGAGGTAGGTTACTTCCTTCAGGAATTTAATGAGGTCACTGCCTTGGCAAACACATTGTCCTAACAGTTGCTTCCAATGGTTCCATGAGATGGAGGCTGCCCCTACTTCCTGTGACATTTTCACAAGTTAGAATGATATATAAATCAAAGGCACCAAGAAACAGCGCTCCACAAAGGCCTGGTTTGGTCCGTCTCCTGTACATTAAGAGAGAGGCTGATTCAGCCACATCCCTTCATCCTGACCAGGTTTTTTGGCAATGGAAGATGACTTTTGCTCTCTCAGGTCCTTCATAGCTGCCTACATCTTCTTCAGGGATCATTTCTGCATGGACCTTTGAGGTTCTCAGCAAGTGGAAGATCCCCTACATCCCTATATTTTAAGGCCAACTCTGTCCCTGCTCTTCTCTAAAGTTAGATTGAGAGATCACTGTGTGGTTACGGTTAATAACAGTTTAGATTTGGGTTAGGAATCATTCTGCAGGATGAATAATGGTATTGGGAATCTGTGATATTTATAAGAATATAGACGTGAGTTAAAATTATGGAAACAGAAATCTAGGTAAGATTTGCATCCCAGAAGGGCATTGAGACCTTCATTGGGATACTTAGCAATGTTATACTTTCTGCACAAATGTCTCAGATAAATCCATACACAATGGCATAGGACGTTGTACCTTGGATGATTGAATGTCGAAGAGAACCTCCAGTCAAAAAGGGATAGTCGGTGGAATTAGGAAGATAGTCAGTAGGTTTAGAAAGAAGGGTGAGAATAAGATTTGGAAAAAAGTTCTTTACCAATAGGGTTTCGGTTAGAGAGTGAATATTAATGTCAGCCCATGTTAAGTGTCAGTCACAATAATGAATTTGGGAAACTATGTAGGAAAGGAGGTATCAATAGAGACCTTAGGAAATCAGGCAAATTATTAAGTGAGTCATAGGATTAGGCATTTTCAACAGGGTTGAGGTTGAATATATAACCTTAGGAAGAAAGAAATATGTAGTCACCAATAGAATTGACATTTGAGAGCATTAGGCAACCTGGACATGAATGTTTTTAGTAATTCATGCTCACTTTCCATTTAGGCTTTGTTGAAAATAAATAAAATAGGTACTTGTCTCTTCCTGTTTTTCTGTATGCTTAAGAAAACACTCTTGAAATCTTGAAAACTTTTTGCTAATCTTGTTCCCAGAATGTGCTGTCCCCAACTGCCAAACTGCAGAATGTACACCCTCACCCGTTTACATGCAAACCGCCCACTTGCCCTGGCCCATCAATAAACTTCCCTCCCTGCCCTCTTCAAGAAAAGTATATAAGCTCTGCTTAAGCTGTTCTCAGTGCTCTCTGCTCTATTCAAGTGAGGTCTGAGCCCCAGAATTTTGGGTGCTTTGCTGTTGCATGAGACAGTGTCTTGGTGGTCTCTTCCTCCAATGGTCACCTGACCATTACATCTGAGGGCCCCAGCGAGTTCCAGCAGCGTTGGACAAAAGACCCCCAATAGGCTCATCTCAGGTTAAGTAAGGCGCCACTTTCTTGTTTCAGGTTTCAGGTTAGGGATGGGCAAAATGGCTATTGGTGATGAGCATGAGCTTTCTCTGACGGTGGCTGACAGAAGTGTCACAGAGCCACAGGCCCCATCTCTGGGGGACGCCCCAGAGAACTCGGGAAACCGAGTAACAATAGTCTCCTAAACTCAGTGATATTTTGTTTTGGATTCGGTATTGTCAGCCCATCAGGTTTTCCTGGCTACTCAGTCCTGTTCTCAGTATTGGACGTCCATTGCCTGTCTTTATTGTCTTGTCTTGTCTGTGTCGTGTGTCATTGCTTTCACTATTTGTGTATCTTTCATATGGGACAGAACACTTCAATGCCTCTGTCCCTGAACCTTGATCACTGGACCAAAGTCTGCTTAAAGGCTCAGAATCTTCTTTTTTTCAGTAAAACGTCAGATCTGGAAGACTCTATGTGTCTCAGAATGACCCACCTTTGGAGTCGGATGGCCCCCAGAAGGATCTTTCTACTTCACACTAATTCAAAAACTCAGAGATATTGTCTTTCAGCCGGGGCCACATAGCCATCCAGATCAACAGCAATATATCTTTAGTTTGCAGGACCTCTGCAAATCTCCTCTTCCATGGTTGAAGCCTTTCCTTGTCCCTGTCCCCGCTCCTACTGGTTCTCCCACTTTTCTATCTCTCAAACCCTCTGCTCCCCCTCCTCCACCCTCTGTTGTCCCTGAGTCTCAAGACTCTACTGGACTCTCTTCCCCCTCCTTATGCCCTGCCCTTGTCCTCCAACCCCAAACACCCTCTAAGTGATTCCCCTGCTGCTGACTCAGACTCTCCACCATTGGAGGAATATAGGCCAGGCCAGCGCCCTCCAGGTGACTACCCCACGGCACACACAGCCCCTCCTTCCTTGGAGGTAGCTGGCCCGGCCAAAAGAACACAAAGTACTCGCTGGGGGGGTTAAAATTTGAAGTGGATACAGGGTAAGTATACTCAGCCCTTAAGGCCCCATTGGGCCATCTATCAAACAAAAAGGACTCTAGTTCAAGGGGCTAATGGGAGTAAATATGGGGCTTAGACAACTAAGAGGACCATGGACCTGGGGAAAGAAAAAATCCATCACTCGTTCCTAGTAATCCCAGAATGCCCGACCCCATTGATGGGCACACATCTGCTCAAAAAGGTCCAGGCCAGAATAACTTTTAACCCTGAAGGCCCCCAAGTGAAATTTCTAAATTTTTCAGTAAAAACTCCTATAGTCACGGCTTTTACTATGTCAGTAGAAGATGAACATCAACTTGTCAAACCCCCCAAGACTGATCAAACAGGCAAGCTACCCCGGAAATGGATAACAGATTACGCAGATGCCTAGGAAAAAACTGCTGGGTTACACGTAGCCGTGAAACATCCTCCAATAACAGTGGAGTTAAAAACTTCAGCCCCCCCATCAATGTCAAAAAATATCCTCTGAGCAAAAAAGCTAAAGATGGGATAAGGCCCCATATTCAGAAATATCTGGCCTTAAGGGTCCTAAGGCCCTGTCATTTGAACTGGAACACTGCCCTGTTACCAGTATAAAAATCCAGGAACCGGGGACTATCGCACCGTTCAAGACCAAAGAGAGATCTACAACAGAGTGCAGGACATTCACCCCACAGTACATAATCTGTACAATCTGCTTAGCACTCTGAACCATGAGCGGAAATGGTATACTGTTCTGGACTTAAAAGATGCTTTCTTTTGCTTGCCTCTGCATAAAGATAGTCAGTTGCTATTTGATTTCGAGTGGGTAGACCCAGAAACCGGGACGTCTGGTCAACTAACATGGACTAGACTCCCACAGGGGTTCAAAAACTCCCCCACTCTCTTTGATGAAGCCCTCCACAGAGACCCCAACAACTTCAGAACTATGCACCCTGACGTCACCCTGCTTCAATATGTCGATGACCTGCAACTGGCAGCCAACACTAAGAAAAACTGTGAGTCTGGAACCCAATTATTATTATACGAGCTTGCTCAACTCTGGTATAGTGCTTCTGCCAAAAAAGCCCAAATTTGCCAGCAAGAAGTAATCTTCCTGGACTATTCCCTTAGGGGCAGTAAGCGATGGCTCACTGAGACCAGAAAACAATCCATTGAGCAGATACCACCCCCATCTAACAGCAGACAACTCAGAGAGTTTCTTGGGACTGCTGGCTTATGTAGCTTATGGATACCTGGGTTTGCGTCCTTATCTGCTCCTTTATACCCGCTGTTAAAGAGAGATGCCCAATTCTAATGGACCCCTGAGCACCAGCAAGCTTTTGATAACATCTAAGGACACTGACACTGAAACCCTCAACTTCACTGAGCCCAGCTTGCATTTTCAGAAAGCCCTAAACTAAGTTAAAAATGTACATCAACTCACTCACCTTGGTTCAAAGAAACTGCAGGCATTCCTGAAGGATCAAGAACAGAGTTTTCCACTAACCGACTCAGAGCGAAAGAAATAACTGAACGGGTAACAAAAGCCTGCCGGGTCTGTCAATTGGTTAATGCTTACCCTTCCAACTTTCCTGCAGGAAAGCACCTACAAGAAACCAGACCAGGACAATTCTTGGAAGTGGACATTACTGAAATTAAGCCAGGAAGTTATGGACTTAAATATCTCCTAGTCTTTGTAGATACATTTTCAGGATGAATTAATTGAAGCCTTCCCCCCCCACACACACACACACACAAAAAAAACAACAACAACAAAATAAATGGCACAAATTGTGGTCAAGAAGATCCTGAAAGATATTTTTCTAAGATACGGACTGGCTAAGGCAATAGGGTCTGATAATGGACTGGCGTTAATTGCCCTGATAAGTCAGGGATTAGTCAGGACCCTGGGGATTAATTGGAAATTACATTGTGCTTATAGACCCCAGAGCTCAGTACAGGTAAAAAAAAAAAAATAATAGAACCATTAAAGAGAATTAACAAAATCAAGCTTAGAGATCGGCATAAAAGATCGATCTATTCTCCTGCTTTATGCACTGTTTCATGCAAGAAATACTCATACTCCTCTGTTTCCTTGTGTAACCTCACCCCCTATGAAATTCTCTATGGTCCCTCCTCCAGTAAGGGACCTAACCCAAACTCTAAGACCTAACGATCCCTTCCACACCCCCTTGCTTGACAGACTTAAAGCTCTTGAAAGAAATCAGCAATATCTGTGGAAACATCTGGCCACTGCCGACCAACCTGGGGACGAGGGGACTCCATATCGATACCAAGTAGGAGACTTCGTCTACATTAGACGACATCAGGTGTCATCCCTGGAACCCCACTGGAAAGGACCATATAAGGTGCTACATATAACACCTACAGTGGTAAATGTAGACGGAATCACTTCATGGATCCATGTCTCTCATCTCTGGCCTGCGCCCTGTCCAAAATCTGACTGGAAACTGGAAAAGACTGGTAACACTTTCAAAGTGCGTATTCGCCATGTGGATAAGGCTACAGACTCTCCCCTTGGCCAAGAGTAGTCCTAACCCTCATCAGCCTGTTCAGCAGTAATGGCTGATCACAAATCCTACTGTACAAGAAGTATGGTCTATCTTGCATACAGCCCCTTTAGGGACATGGTGGCCATCTCTCCACCCAGACATTTGTCAGCTGGCTATAGGTCTTTCCTATTGGGATATCCCTGATGAAGGGGATCCAACTAAAATTCCAATAAATCCTTTCCGTATCATAGGTAATAGAAACAAACATTATGGATGTAGGGACACGAGAGCCAGATGCAGGTTGGCTAGCCTAGATTACTATGTTTGCCCAGCGGACTATCAAAGCCACAAACAGACATGGTTGTGTGGGGGAAATGCCGACTTCTTCTGTAAGTCATGGGAATGTGAGCATACAGGGGTGCCTGGTGGAACCCAAACTCCTCATCAAATTCAATACACAGCATTGGCCATATTACCAATTACACAACCAATACCGATGGCCCCCAGAGGGGTCTCTAGATCCTAAAATTCTCCGTGACATTTTTAACTTCGGCAAGTGCACAAAGGGTGGAAGGAAATTCCCCTAAGTGGAGGCATTTTCCCTCCTTCGCTCACATCCTGAACTATGCTTATCCAATAGATCCTCACCCTCAGCTTTCTGCTCCAGACTCTCTGCTGCCACTCCCACCTCAGCAACCTGATTTCTTCCCTCCAATTACTAGATCAAAAACCCAAACCGCCGGTTCTCAGATTATTGCCCCCTTGCTGAGGTAGCAGGTACTGAGGTACCCATCCACCCACTCACTACTCTCTTCTCCTGTCAGTGCCCGCACCAGGTCCCACCAGGACCTCTTACCAGCTAACCCAAAGCTCAAACCAGCTAAGGAGAGCCCTCAGACCCCTATCCAAGATGTAATGAAAATGGCCTTTAAAGTTGCTCTGTCATCACTGAAAACAGGTTACTAAGAATTTAAAGTCCCTCACAGGCTTTTTGGGATACAAACTCCCATCTTCCCCTCTGCTCTATCTGTTCTACTGCTCAAGTTTTGTTGCCTGGAAAATTCCAAACCCCTTTCCCATTATTCTTTTACATGTCTCCTTCCTCATGCTCAGACCCAAGGTGCTGCTCTCAGACCCGCCTTCCCTGTCTTCCCCGTCTATACCAGGCCCACAGAAAAGTCTTAAATGACCTTCTCCAGCAGTCTTCACCATGGCTGACTTTAGGACTTTCAGCCAAAGAGTCCCTATAAAAGAGTTCAATGTAGATAAACTTCCCCTTTTCGTGTTTCCCTGTTCTATTTGGCCACTGGCTGGAAAAATCAGCACTCCTAAGCTAGACTCCCCCTTACTAGTTTTTCACAAAACATGTGAACAAGGCCTCTGGCCTTGAGCTGGGGCTTCACAGACATGGTTACATTTCTAAGATAAATAAGTTACCAAATGAGCTCCATTGTTACAGCTGGCAGTGAGAAAAAAAAAAGAGAAGAAAAAAGCTCTCCCACTCCAGGTGTCCTTAAAATGTTAACTTGCCCAGAACAGATGAAAAAAACAATAGAAACGAAAACTTCTTTTTGTGAACTTATGCAGACTGTGAACTTCTGAGCCCCTTCCCTTACATGTTGGGTACAAAATTCGGAAACTACCTAAATTTGGAGATCAGGTGACTAATTGATTACAACAGAAGCAATGCCCTCTAAATCCGTTGCAACCAAATAGGTATGTTTCGCTGTCTTCGGTGCTATCTTAGGTGCCTTGAATTGTCCGTCCTTACAACAGTATAATTCTATATACTTAAACATTGTTTATGTTTTCATAAAATGGTCAACAGATGTGATTAATTATGTAATGTTCAGATGTTTCCCAGAGTGCTCTATCATGAGGCAGGTTAATTTAAATATCAAATACGGGGGCATACAACCCGGTTCCTCTGGGAACCTGTATCCCTCACTTTAGCCATCCTATTAGGAAAAGGAGCTGCTGCAGGTGTGGGCACAGGAATCACTGTCCTAGTCCATGTGACACAACAAATGACCCGATGAGAAGCAGCAATAGACCAAAATTTAAAGATATTAAAAACCTCCATCACAGTTTTATAGGAATCTTTAACCTCTCTCTCTGAAATTGTTTTACAGAACATGCGAGGGTTGGACCTCCTCTTCGTGAGAGAAGGGGGCTTTTGTGCTGCATTGAGGGAAAAAGTTGATTTTATGCCGACCATACTGGAGTTGTAAAAAAATCTATGAGTAAATTAAGAAGACGCCTAGAAGAGCATCAACAAGAGAGAGATGCACAAAAAGGGTGGTTTGAGTCTTTGTTCACACAGTCCCCCTGGTTAACTACGCTTTTATCAGCCCTGGCCAGTCCATTAATAATCCTCATTTCATTGCTAATTGTAGGACCCTGTTTGCTCAACCATCTAGTTTCCTTTCTACAAGCTTAAATTGGATAAGTTAAACTTATGGTAATCAGACAACAATATACCTCACTAGAAGACATAAAATGTGAGACCCCGCAATGCTCATTTTTATGATTAAAATTAACCAGAATAAGAAGTGGGGAATGAAAGGTTAATAAAATATGTACTTTTAACTTCTTGTTTTTCTGTATGCTTAACAAAATACTGATGAAATCTTGAAAACTGTTTGCTAATCTTGTTCCCAGAATGTGCTGTCCCCAATTGCCAAACTGTTGAATGTACTCCCTCTCCCATTGGCATGCAAACCACTCACTCGACCCTACACATCAATAAATTTCCCTCCCTGCTCTCACCACGTAAATTGCATAAGCTCTGCTTAAGCTGTTCTTAGGGCTCTCTTCTCTATTCAAGTGAGCTCTGAGCCCCAGCATGCTGGACCCCCAATAAACCCTTTGCTGTTGCATGAGACAGTCTCTTCGTGGTCTCTTTTCCGACGCTCGCCCGACTTTACATTGGTAGAATCATAAGTGTGAACATTCCTATGTGTGTCCAGAATATTACTATAATAAATAATATATGTAGATCAGGTATTTATGGGAGCAATATTTTGAAGATATATGAATTAGTATTTTGGGTAGAAATAGGTGTACCATTTGTCTATGAATATAGAGATAATGCATGAATAGACAATACTGTGAATTAATAATATTACTGGTTCCAACTTTAAATAATGGATTGAATTGATATCTGAAAATATACAGAAAACCTTATATTGATATACTACATTTAATCCTACCCATTATACATCTGAATGAAATATTAGGGTTATGGATTTTCATGAAGAGTGTTTGAGTTTTGCTTCAAAAGTGATTATGGAAATTGAAAATAATGTGTTTGGAAAGAAGTCTCATGAAAAGACCAGTCCAGAAACCTGGAGGTATGCATGTGTTCTGAAGCAGAAAGTGATTTAAAGTGAAACAAACGCCTATATATTTGCTAACTTGTGGATGATAAATATATACGATGATGTGCAGAAATTGAAGAAATAGTAATGTACCAGTGTTGAATAAAAATGAACGTTAAAATACACATCATGTCCCATAGGAATCTACTTGAATTGATGTTAAACTGCGTCCGTTAATGTAGAAATATTAGAATTTGTATGCACCATTCACTGAAGTTAGTTTTCAGTACTAGGAAACAAATATGTATTTCAGGTAGATGAGTATTTCTGAGAATAATCTTGTGAAAAGTTGATTATAAATCCACATACATGAACATGAATGAATTCAGGGAGTGTATAATAAGACTCATACATTTCATATTTGGAAAATCTGGAGAGTATATATATATATATATATATATATATATATATATATATATATATATATACACACACACACACACACACTCACACAAACTGAGACTATAAAAATAGCAATATATATGCCAATTGAAATTCACCATGAAATATACATCATCCACAGATTCAAAAATATTCATGTTACTGAAGATAGATTTATGTATAATGTTGTTTAACTAGGAAGTTTACCCATACATTGAATTTTCAGTTCCAACAGCATTTAGGAGGAGTAATCTCTTCTCACATTTTGTATCTGCCAAGTCAGCCACCTCACAAGAATGTACGTGTGATACCAGGTAGGATTCTATATGTGCATATAAAAATACATGTGCTGAGTAGGCTACAGAGAGAGGGAGACAGGAATTCACATATTTGTTAACTTTAAAAACACATGGATAACTATTTCAACAGAAAATTGACTAGATTTATAACACATACCCTTTTTTTATGCAAAAGGCAAGTCCAACTATACACCATGCCTCCTCTGAACTGCTTGGATTTCTATTCTGTTTGGGTTATTTTTCTCCATCATATTAGGAGTAGTAGTCAGAGTCCAGTAGGTTATGAGTTAGTGTCAGGGATCAGTATTTCAAATGGAAAATAGAATAATGAATCAAATGTGTATGCAAATATATGCTACACAAAAATCTTACCACTCTCATCCAGAACAAATCCTTGACATTACCTTCGCCTGAAGTAAGTCACAATTAGAATAGAAGAGTTAGAAAATCTGTGAATACATATCTTGAGTGGAAAATGCTCAGAGTTCAGAACCTTGGAGGTGGTAGAGGAGTTTCCAAAAGTAAGGGACATGGTAAACACTCCTCTAACATGGAGGTCTGCTGGCGTAAAGACATCTTGAGAAACTGCCTCTGAGGTTGGGCACTTGAAACATACGTTATTTTCAGGAGCTTTAGCTTCCTTTGTAGTGAGACAATAAAATCTGGGTCTGCATCTATGTGACCTGGAGGATATGGTTTCTTATTTTCCAGTGAACATGAGGCAGCAGTGCTGAATTCACTCTTTGTAGGTAAACAGTGGCCACTGGGGTCTAATTGTCTCCCCATGTGGACTGTGGAGCCATTTGGTCATCCTCCACTTTTCGTGGTGTTTCCTGCTGTTGCACTGGGAGTTTGGTATTTGCTTCACAAAATACAAGAAGTTCAACAGGGACACAGTGCTGGAGGGAGTTCTGTCACGTGTTGTGGGTCAGGGTCTGCAGGAGAATGCAACAACCAGGCTTCTTTCCCACATACTTTGCCCCCTTGTCCATAGCAACATGATTCTGAACATGGCCCTGAATCCCTCCATATAAAAACATGCTTTTACATATTCGGGTCTCCTGGCTGCACCATGTTAGTCACAAAAAATTTGGAAGCCAATGAGAAATCCACATGGCCATAACACAGATGTATTATCACACAACTGCAGACCACTTCTCTAGGCCCAATACTCTGCAGGCTCTAACTTGCTTGCCCCCATGTCCATAGCAACTTGATTCTGAACATGGCCCTGAAATCTTTCAATATAAAAACATGCTTTTACATATACAGGTCTCCTGGCTGCACCATGGCAGTCACAATGAATTTGGAAGCCAATGGCAGAACCACATGGTCACAACACAGATGTATTATCACAAAACTGCACACCATTTCTCTAGGCCAACAACTCTGCAGGCTATAACTCAATGGCATCTCTGTTCTACACCATTTTCATGAAACCCAGTGAATTAAGGCAGGGTCTGGTACACTCAAGATCAGCAACAGGACATCCAAAGGTTCTCCAGTGCCACCTGGTCATGGGAATTTTAAAAATTTCATGGTATTTATCTGGCCATTTTTCAAGGATGAAGTTGGAGGCACTGTGGGTTTCAATTCATTCAGGAACCATTAAATGTTGAGGAAGTTCATTTCAAAGAAAGCTCTGGAGAACTCTCACAGGCAAGGCTTCCAAAAGAGTGGCCAAAAGGTCACATGAAGCCAGGCACAGTGAGGTCTCCAATGTGAGGTCCATGTGTGTTTTGACTCAAAACTATCCCTGCCAAGTCTTTCAGAATAAAATCATGTGATATACTGGCTGAGATTCCCAGTACTCTTTGGAAAACCACCCCGGGCCTAGATCTCAGTTTCCAAGGGTGACTTTCATGCGTGGCCTCCTAATATCCAAACACTTTTCATGGCAATACTTCTCTGAGGTCAATTCCAGAATGCAGTCTCTAAGGGGAATCAAACCAGAGTTCAAGCCCAGGTTGACCCAGTCATCTCTTCACACCGCCAATCAAATGAACACAATTAAAAACAAAACACTATCACATGGCCCCATCTTCTTCCTTATAGACACTCATCATAACCACTGGTTGGAGCTTTCCATGAGGGGCACATTCCAAAAGAGTGTCCAAAATAAGCTCCCTTGCCCCTCATTTGGCTCAAGTCAGGGTGGGAAGGACACCCTTCCTGTGAACCAGGAGTGATCAAATAGGCCTGTCATTAATACTGCTCCGCTTTTCCAATTTGAGGCCTTCTGACTGTGGGGTTTAGATTCTTTATGTGAACTGGAGTCATGAGAAAAGACAAGCACCTCTGCAGAGATTTGAAGAACTCATTTGACCAAAAGGATCGCTATTCTCACTTGATTGATTTCAGGAACCTACAGAGAAAGGCAATAGAATTCATTCACAATGACTGAAATTTTTTGCGAATTTGGTTTTGGTTTCACACATGGGATCTTTCTTTAGATCCATCAGGTGCTGAGAATCTAAGCCACAGCCTCACACAGGGTAGAGAGCCTGATTCAGACACATCCCTTTCCGAAGCAATTTAGCAAGAGCCACAGGTGATGCCCACTCATTTCCATTTGAAAACTGTTTTCTTCAGGCTTCACAAAGGGGTAGCCTGAGCCCAACATCTTCCTGACATTCAGGGCAACAGAACAATAGGTAAGCAAAAGGCCCAAAGCATGGTATCTCCACTGAGATTTTTCTGGTCACACTCATATCTGAGTTTTCTGAGATACTGGCCATTCCCTTCAGGTATCCAGTACATGGACATGTCAAAGACCTTGGAGTTGGTACATATCTTGGACACAAAACAATGAGACTATTCTGGAGAGTTGCCAGAATTCAGGAAGAAAACAGGGACTTAGGAAGGTAGTAGGTTTTGCCAATCCATAAGGCAAGCTGCAGTCCATTCATAAATTGGGCAGGATGAATGCTGGGAATCTTTTTACTACACAGGACACATCCATTGTTGCATTGTCTTTTCTCATGTCTACAACCACGGACATAGTGGGATACACAGACATAGAAACACTCACCTTGTCAAATGACTTACTAGAAATAGTTCACTGAAAACCAAACAAACCGCCTTTCCTACCTATTCTCAGAACAAGAGACAAAACCACACACCCACACTCACAATGGCACCTCCTTCCCCTAAGTAGGTCTGTGACTATCCGGAGGGTTCTCTGACTGGTGGGCAATACTATGTTCCCCCGAAATGGCCTGTATTCTCTCAGATCTGGTTTCCTTGGCCAACTATGTGAAGTTGTCAGGAAAAAGTGGTGAGCCACTACCTGCTTTCTCAGGAAAGGTCCCTCTTCAGAGCTCTCCTGGCATTTGGCCATCCTCACATCAGTAGGTACCAAGAAAGACTGACTCTGTCCTTGGTAAATCCAAACAAGTGAGCCCACTGGGACTGGGACTGGAACTGCATCTGGGTGCCTGGCTTCTTGGATACCAAGTTCAGAGAGTTCCATCACCAAGGAAATGAGGTATGACACTTTCTTTGGAACTGAATGAGGTCACTGCCTTTGCAACCACTTGGTCCTAACAGTTGCTTCCAAGGGCCCCATGAGATGGAGGCTGCCCCTTCTTCCTCTGACACTTTCACAATTTAGAATGGTATATCAACCATAGGCACACACACAGGCCTGGTTTGGTCCATCTTCTCCACAATAAGAAGAGAGAGGCTGATTCAGACACATCCCATCATCCTGACCAGGTGGTTTGTCATCGAAGATGACTTTTGCTCTTTCAGGTCCTTCATACCTGTCTACAACTTCTCCAGGTATCATTTCTGCATGGACCTTTGAGGATCTCAGCAGGTGGAAGGTCCCCTACTTTTCTGTATTGTAAGAACAACTTTGTCCCTGCTCTTCTGTAAAATGAGATTGAGGGAACAGTGTATGTTTTGGGTTAATAACAGGTTTGATTTCGATTTGTGTTAGGAATCATTCTTCTGGATGAATAATGGTATTGGGAACCTGGTATATTTACAAGAATGTAGAGGTGAAACATAAGTATGAAAACAGAAATCCAGGTATGATTTTAAACCCATAAGGGCATTGGGCCCTTGATTGGGATACTTAGCTTTGAATTATGTTCTGCAAGATGTCTCAGATAATTTGATATACAATGGCATAGGACCTTGTACCTTGGAAGATTGAATGTAGAAGAGAACATCCCTTCAAAAAGGGATAGTCGGTAGGATTAGGAAGATAGTCGGTCGTTTTAGGAAGAAGAGTGAGTATATGATTTGGAACAAAAGTTCTTTAGCAATAGGATTTCAGTTAGAGAGTGAATGTATATGTCAGCACATATGAAGAGCCAGTCACGATGATGAAGTGGGGAAAACATGTAGAAATGAAGATATCAATAAAGATATTACGAAATCAGGGAAAGTATAAAGTGAGTGAGAGGATTAGACATTTTCAACAGGCTTGAGGTTGAATCTTAGAAAGAAACAAATATGAAGTCACCAATAATATTGACATTTGAGAGCATTAGGCACCCTGGACATGGATGTTTTTAGTAATCTATGTTCACATTTCATTTAGGCTTTGCTGGGTTCATTCATAAGTGTAACATTTACCTTTTTTTCCAGAATATTATTGTGATAATATGTATATGTAGATCAGGTGACATAAGTATTTCTTCCACCATTTTTGGTAGCAATATACTGAAGACATAAAATTAGTATTGGGCGTACAAAGAGGTGTACCCTATGTCTATGAATATAGAGATAAAGCATGAATAGACCATACTGTGAATAAGTAATATAACTTGTTCCGACTTAATATAATGGGATGAACTGATATCTGAAAAATTACTGGAAATCTTATATGCATATACAATCATTCATTCCAACCAGTTATTCATCTAATGTCAATATTAGTGTTTTGGTTTATCATGAAGAGTGTGTGAGTTTTACTTCAAAAGTGATTATGGAAATCGAAAATAATGTGTTTGGAAAGAAGTCTCATGAAAAGACCAGTCAAGAAACCCTGACAATACATGTGTTGTGAAGTAGGAAGTGATTAAAGTTTAAAGAAATGCCTACAAATTTGTGAACTTGTGGATGAAATACATATCTTATGATGAGCAAAAACTGAAGAAATAATAATGTACCAGTGTTGAATATAAATGAACATCATATTATATATCATGTCCCATTGGGATCTACTTGCATTGGTGATAGACTGGATCAGTTCCTGTAGAATTATTAACATTTGTATGCACCATTCACTGAAGTTAGTTTTCAGTACTAGGAAACAAATATGTATTTAAGGTGGATGAATATTTCTGAGACTAATATTTTGGAAAGTTTATTATAAATCCACATGCATGAACATGAATGAATTTAGAGAGTGTATATAAGACACATATATTTCATATTTTGAAAAATCTGGAGACTGTATATATATATATATACACACACACACATACCCACACACACACAAAAAAAACCACACACAGACATTTAAAAGTAGCAATATATATGCCAATCAAAATTCATCCTTAAATATATATCATCCACAGATGCAAAAATATTTATTTTACTGAACATGAGTTTATGTATAATGATGTTCTACTAGGAAGTTCCCCTATAGGTGGAATTTTCAGTTCCAACAGCAATTTGGAGGAGTGATCTCTTCTCACAATTTGTATCTGCCAAGTCAGCCACCTCACAAAAATGTACATGTGATACCAGGTAGGATTCTATAAGTGCATATGAAAATACATGTGATGAATAGGCTACAGAGAAAGGGAGACAGGAATTCATATATTTGTTTAATTTAAAAACACATGGTGAACTATTTCAATTAAAAATTGACTAGATTTATAACACCTACCATTTATCATGCAAAAGGTAAGTCCAAGTATGCAGCATGCCTCCTCTGAACTGCTTGTATTTCTATTCTGTTTGGGTATTTTTCTCCATCATATTAGGATTAGTAGTCAGAGGATAGTAGGGTATGGGCTAGTGTCAGGGATTCAGTATTTCGAATAGAAAATTGAAAATGAATGCAATGTGTATGCAAATATGTGCTACACAAATATCTTCCCACTCTCATCCAGAGCAATGCCTTGACATTACCTTCTCCCCATGTATGACACAATTAGAGCAGAAGAGTTAGAAAATCTGTGAATACATATCTGCAATGGAAACTGCTCAATTTTCACAAATTTGGAGAAGGTAGAGGAGTTTCCAAAATTAAGGGACAATGTAAACTCTCCACAAACATGGAGCTCTGCTGGCCTAAAGAGTTCTTAAGAAACTGCCTCTGAGGTTGGGCACATGAAATATATGTTGTTGTCAGGAGCTTTAGCTTCCATTGTAGTGAGACCATCCAAGCTGGTCTGCATTTTTGTGACCTTTGTGAGCACATGGTTTCTTGTTTTCCAATGAACATGAGGCAGCCTTGCTAAATTCTCTCTTTGTAGGTAAACTGTGACCAATGGGGGCTAAGTGTCTCCCCGTGTGCACTGTGAACCCATTTGGTCATCCTCCACTTTTCGTGCTGTTTCTTGCTGCTGCACTCGCAATTTGGCATTTGCTTCATGAAACAAGGAGTTCAACTGGGACACAGCGCTGGAGCGAGTTCTGTCACGTGTGGTGGGTCAGGGTCTGCAGGAAAATGCACCAACCATGCTTCTATCCCACCAGCTTGCCTCCTTGAGCATAGCAACCTGATTCTGAACATTGCCCTGAAACTCCTACATATAACAAGATGCCTTTTGAGAGAAGGGTCTGCTGGCTGCACCATATCAGTCATAATCCATTTGGAAGCCAAAGGCAGATCCACATGGCCAAACCACAGATTTTTTATCACACACCTGCCCACAACTTCTCTAGGTCCACTACTCAGCAGGCTCGAACTTACTTGCATCTCTTTTCTATACCATTTTCATGAAAACCAGTCAATCAAGGCACCTTCTGGTATATTCTTAATCAGAAACAGGACATCCAAAGGTTTTCCAGTGCCACCTGCTCATGGGAATTTTAAACATTTCATGGTATTTATCTAACCATTTTTAAAGGATGAAGTTGGAGGCACTGTGGGTTTCAATTCATTCAGGAACCATTAAATGTTGAGGAAACTCATTTTAATGAAAGCTCTCGAGAACTCTCACAGGCAAGGCTTCCAAAAGAGTGGCCAAAAGTTCACATGAAGCCAGGCCCATTGAGGTCTACAATATGAGGTCCATGTTTGTTTTGACTCTCAACTATTGCTGCCAAGTCTTTCAGAATAAAATCATGTGATATCCTGGCTGAGATTCCCAGTGCTCTGTGGAAAGCAACCCTGGGTCAAGACTCATTTTCCAAGGACTCCATGCGTGGTCTCCTAAAATCCCAACACAACTCATTGCAATACTTCTCTAAGATCAGTTCCAGAATGCAGTCTCTCAGGGTAATTACGCCAGAGTTCCAGCCCACGTGGACCAATTCATCTCTTCCAACCGCCACACAAGTGACCACAATTAAAACCAAAACACTCCCACATGGACCTCATCTTCTTCCATATAGACACTCATCATTACCTCTGGCTGGAGGATTCTATGAGGGGCACAGCCCAAGACAATGTCCAAAAGAAGCTTCCTTACCCCTCATATGCCTAAAGGCCCGGACTCCCTTCCTGTGAACCAGGAGTGATCAAATAGGCCTGCCGTTAATACTGCTCCACTTCTGCAATTTGTGGCCTATTGACTGTGGGGTTTAGATTCTTTTTGTAAATGGGAGTCATGAGAAAACCCAAGCACCTATGGGCTAGACTCTGCAGGGCTTTGAAGAACTCATTTGACCCAAAGGATCCCTATTCTCACTTGATGGAGGCAGGAACATTACAGAGGAAGACGAGAGACTCCATCCACAATGACCGCTCTTTTGGCCATTTTGGTTTTGGATGCACACATGGGATCCTTCTTTAGACCCATCAGGTGCTGAGAATCAAAGCCACAGCCTCACACAGGGCCAAGAGGCTGATTCAGACACATCCCATTCTAAAGCAATTAAGCAAAGAGCCCAAGGTGATGCCCATTCATTTTCATTTGAAAACTGTTTTCTTCAGGCTTCAAAAAGGGGTGGCCTGAGTCAAAGAACTTCCTGACATTCAGGGCAACAGACAAATAGGTAAGCAAAAGACCCAAAGCAGGGTTTCTCCATTGAGACTCTCCTGGACCCAATGATATCTGTGTTTTCTGACATGCTCTCATTCCCTTCAGCTATCCAGTACATAGCCATGTCACAGATCTTGGAGGTGGTTCATATGGTGGACATAAAATCATAAGCCTATTCTGAAGAGTGGCCATAATTCTACGAAGAAAACAGGAACTTTGGAAGATAGTAGGTGTTGCACATCCATAAGGCAATCCACAGTCCATTCATAAATTAGGCAGGATGAATGCTGAGAAGCTTTCTACTAGACATGACAAATCCATTGATGCATTCTCTTTTCTAATGTCTACAACCACAGACACGGTGGGATACACAGACATAGAAACACTTGCCTTGTCAAAGCACTCAGTAGACACAGTCCATTCCAAACCAAACAAACTGCCTTTCCTACCTATTCTCAGAACATGAGACAAAACCACAAACTCACACCCACAACCACAAAGGCACCTCCTTCCTCCAAGTAGGTATGTGAGTATCTGGAGAGCCCTCTGACTGGTGGACCATTTTATGTTCCCCCGAAACGGCCTGTCCTGTCTCAGATCAGGTCTCTTTGGCTAACTCTGTGAAATTGTCCGGGACCAGCAGTGAGACACTACCTGCTTTCTCAGGAAAGGCCCCTCTTCAGAGCTCACCTGGCATTTGGCCATACTCACATCAGTATTTACCAAGAAAGACGGACTCTGTCCTCTGTAAATCTAAACAAGTGAGCCCACTGGGACTGGAACTGGGACTGCCTCTGGGTGCCTGGATTCCAAGTTTAGAGTGTTCCTTCAACAAGAAAATTAGATGAGGTCACTTCTTTCTGGAACTGATTGAATTTGCTGCCTTTGCAACCACTTTGTCCTAACAGTTGTTTCCAAGGGTCTCATGAGATGGAGGCTGCCCCTATTTCCTGTTACAATTTCACAAGATAGAAAGTTATATCAACCATAGGCACCTGGGAACAGCTCTCTACATAGGCCTGGTTTGGTCCATCTTCTCTACATTAAGAAGATAGAGGCTGATTCAGACACATCCCTTCGTCATGACCAGGTTGTTTGCAATTGAAGATGACTTTTTCTCTCTCAGGTACTTCATAGTTCCCTATATCTTCTCCAGGGATTATATCTGCATAGACCTTTGAGCTTCTCAGCAGGTGAAAGTCTCCCTACATTTTTGTATTGTAAGACCAACTCAGTCCTGCTCTTTTGTAAAGATAGATTGAGGGAACAGTATATGGTTAGGGTTAATAACAGGTTCGATTTGTGTTAGGAATCATTCTGCTGGATGAATAAGAATATTGGGATCCTGTGGTATTTATAAGAATATAGAGGTGAAATATAAGTATGACAATGGAATTCTAGATAAGATTTGAAGCCCAGAAGTGCACTGGGCACTGGAGTGGGAAACTTAGCTTTGAACAATGTTCTGCACAGATATCTCAGATAAATCGATATATAATGGCAAAGGACCATGTACCTTGGCTGATTGAATGTGTAAGAAAACATCCAGTCAAAAAGGGATAGTCGGTAGGATTAGGAAGATAGTGTAGGTTTAGATAGAAGAGTGAGAATAGGATTTGGACCAAAAGTACTTTAGCAATAGAGTTTTGGTTAGAGAGTGAATGTAAATGTCAGCACATGTGAAGAGTTGGTCACAGTGATGAACTGGAAAAAATATGTAGGAAAGCATTTATCAATAGAAACATTAGGAAATCAGGAAAAGTATAAAGTGAGTGATAGGATTAGACATTTTCAACAGGTTGAGATTTAATATATAATCTTAGGAAGAAACAAATATGTAGTCACCGACAGGATAGACATTTGAGAGCATTAGGCCACCTGGACATGGATGGTTTTAGTAATCCATGCTCACTTCCTATTTAGGATTTGGTACAATCATAAGTGTGACATTTGCGTTTTGTGTCCAGAATATTACACTGAAAAAATGTATATTTATATCAGGTGACATGAGTATTTCTTCCACCATTTCTGGAAGCAATATGTTGAAGACATATAAATTAGTATTGGGGGTACAAATACGTGCACCCTGTGTCTCTGAATATAGAGAAAATGTATGAATAGACAATAGTGTGAATAAAGAAAATAATTGGTTTCAACTTTAAAAAATGGATTGAAGTGGTATCTGAAAATATAAAGAAAATTTTATATTGATAAACATACATTCATTCAAACCAATTATACATCTATTTGTAATATTAGGGTTATGGTTTATCATAAAGGGTGTGAGTTTTGCTACAAAATTGATTATGAAAATCGAAAATAATGTGTTTGGGTAGAAGTCACATGAAAAGACCAGTCAAGACACCGGGAGGAATACATGTGTTCTGAAGCAGGAATTGATTGAAAGTGAAACAAATGCCCATAAATTTGTGAATTTGTGGATGAAATATATATCCTATGATGTCCATAATACGAATAAATATTAATGTACCAGGGTTTAATAAAAATGAACGTCAAAATGCACAGCTTGTCATATCGGAATCAAGGTGCATTGATGTTAAACTTGGTCAGTTACTGTAGAAATATTAGTTAAATCTGTTTTTCAGGTGGATGAATATTTCTGAGAATAATCTTGTGAAAAGTTGATTATAAATCCAAGTCCATGAACATGAATAAATTTAGCGAGTGTAAATAAGACACATATATTTCATATTTTCAAAAATCTGGAGAGTGTATATATATATATATATATATATATATATATATATATATATATATATATATTTACACAAAACACACACACAGACATTAAAAAGTAGCAATATATATGCCACTCAAAATTCATCTATAAATATATATCATCCAAAGATGCAAAAATATTTATTTTACTGAACATGAGTTTATGTATAATGTTTTTCTACTAGGAAGCTCCCCTATAGGTGGAATTTTCAGTTCCAACAACGATTTGGAGGAGTGATCTCTTCTCACAATTTGTATCTACCAAGTCAGCCAACTCACAAAAATGTACATGTGATACCAGGTAGGATACTATAAATGCATATAAAAATACATGTGATGAATAGGCTACAGAGAAAGGAACAGGAATTCATATATTTGTTAATTTTAAAAACACATGGAGAACTATTTCAATTGAAAATTGACCAGATTTATAACACCTACCATTTATCATGCAAAAGGCAAGTCCAAATATACAACATGCCTCCTCTGAAATGCTTGTATTTCTATTCTGTTTGCGTTACTTTTCTCCATCATATTAGGATTAGTAGTGAGAGTCTAGTAGGGTATGTGAATATTTCTGAGAATAATCTTGTGAAAAGATGATTATAAATCCACATTCATGAATATGAAAAATTTAGGATGTGTAAAATAATACACATATATTTCATATTTTGAAAAATCTGGAGAGTGTGTGTATATATATATATATATATATATATATATATATATATATATATATATATATACACACACACACACACAAACATTCACAGACATTAAAAAGTAGCACTATATGCCAATTTAAAATCACCATGAAATATATATCATCCACAGATCCAAATAAATTCATTTTACTGAACATCGATTTATGTATAATGTTGTTCAACTAGGAAGCTCACCCACAGGTTGAATTTTCAGTTCCAACAGCGTTTAGGAGGAGTGATCCCTTTTCACAATTTGTATCTGCCAATTCAGCCTCCACACAAGAACGTACGTGTGGTAACAGTTAGGATTCTAAATGTGCATATAAAAATACAGGTGCTGAATAGGCTTCAGAGAAAGGGAGACAGGAATTCACATATTTCTTAACTTTTAAAATACATGGAGAACTATTTCAAAAAAAATTGACAAGATTTAAAACTCCTACACTATATAATTCAAAAGGCAAGCCCAACTGTCCACCATGCCTCCTCTGAACTGCTTGTAGTTCTATTCTTTTGGGGGTATTTTTCTCCAACATATTAGGATTAGTAGTCAGAGTCTAGTAGGGTATGTGTTAATGTCAGTGATTCAGTATTTTGAATGGAAAATAGGAAAATGAATCCAATGTGTATGCAAATATGTGCTTCAGAAAAATCTTCCCACTCTCATCCAGAACAATCCCTTGACATTACCTTCGCCCCAAGTAAGACACAATTAGAGGAAAAGAGATAGAAAATATGTGAATACATATCTGAAATGGAATTTGATCAGGAGTTCACAACCATGGAGGTGGTAGAGGAGTTTTCAAAAGTAAGGGACAGGGTAAGCACTCCACAATCACAGAGCTCTGCTGGCCTAAAGACTTCTTGAGAAACTGCCTCTGAGTTTGGGCACTTGAAATATATGTTGTTTTCAGGAGCTTTTGCTTCCTTCTAGTGAGACGATCAAAGCTGGGTCAGCATCTATGTGACCTGGAGGACATAAATTGTAATATTCCAATGAACATGAGGGAGCAGTGCTGAATTCTCTCTTTGTAGGTATACTATGGCCACTTGGGGCTAAGTGTGTCCCCGCGTGGATTGTATATTCATTTGTTCCTCTTCCACTCTTCATTGTGTTTCTTGCTGCTGCACTGCGACTTTGGTATTTGCTTCACGAAATACATGGAGTTCAAATGGGACACAGTGGTCTAAGTGTCTGCCCGTGTGGACTGTGAAGCCATTTAGTAATCCTCCACATTTCCTGGTGTTTCTTGCTGCTGCACTGCGAGTTTTGTATTTGCTTCATGAAATACAAGGAGTTCAACTGGGACACAGTGCTGGAGGGAGTTCTATCACATGTGGTGGCTCACACATGAGCATTCATGAAACCGGCCTCTATACCACATAGCTTGCTCCCTTGACCATAGCAACCTGATTCTGTAAATTACCCTAAAACCTCTCCATATAACAAGATGTGTTTACTTATAATGGTCTCCTGGCTGCACCATGTCCGTCTCATGACATTTGGAATCCAAAGGCAGATCCACATGGCCCCATCACAGATGTTTTATCACACACCTGCCTACCGCTGCTCTAGGCCCTCTACTCATCAGGCTCCAAATTACTGGCATCTCGGTTCTACACCATTTTCATTAAACCCAATCAATCAAGGCACTGTCTGGTACACTCATGATCAGAAATAGGACATCCAAAGGTTCTGTATGCCACCTGTTCATGGGAATTTCAAAAATTTAAACTATTTATCTAGCCATTTATCAAGGATGAAGTTGGAGGCACAGTGGATTTCAATTCATGCAGGAACCATTAAATGGTGAGTATGATCATTTCAATGAAAACTCTGGAGAACTCTCACAGGCAAGGCTTCCCAAAGAGTGTCCAAAAGGTCACCTGAAGCCAGGCTCATTGAGGTCTACAATTGAGATCCATGAGTGTTTTGATCTCAACTATGGCTGCCAAGTCTTTCAGAATAAAATCTTGTGGTATCCTGACTGAGATTCCCAGTGCTCTGTGGAAAGCTACCCTGGGCCTACATCTCAGGTTCCAAGGGCGACTCTCATGCATGGCCTCCTCAAATCCCAACACAACTCATGGCAATACTTCACTAAGCTCAGTTCCAGGACACAGTGTCTAAAAGGAGTCACACCAGAGTTCAGGCCCAGGAGGACCCAGTAATCTCTTCCAGCTACCACACATATGACCACAATTTAAATCAAAACACTCCCACATGGGCCTCATCTTCTTCTACACAGACACGCATCATAACCTCTGGCTGGAAGTTTCCATGAGGGGTGCAGCCCAAGACAGTGTCCAAAATAAGCTCCATTGCCCCTCATTTGCCAAAAGTCAGGGTGGCCTAAACACCCTACCTTTGAACCAGGAGTGATCAAATAAGCCTGCCTTTAATACTGCTCTGCTTCTCCAATTTGAGGCCTAATGACTGTCAGGTGTAGATTTTCTATGTGATTTGGAGTCATGAGAAAACCCAAGCACCTATGGGCTATCCACTGTAGGGCTTTGAAGAACTCATTTGACCCAAATGATCCCTATTCTCACTTGACGGAAGTCAGGAACTGAAAAGGTCGGGCGAACTTCGGAGGAAAAGACCACCAAGAGACTGTCTCATGCCACAGCAAAGGGTTTATTGGGGGTCCAGCATGCTGAGGCTCAGAGCTCACTTCAGAGGAGCAAAGAACAAAGATCCCCGAGAACAACTTGAGCAGAGTTTATATACATTCTTTAGAGAGGGCAGGGACTTTACATACATCATAGCCTCCTTTAGAAAATCATCATATACCGCGGGAAAATCAAATAATAACTCTAAAACATCATTAGCACATTCATTGGTGGGAACAGGTTGGGCAGCGGGTGATTGGTCAGCCGTGAGAAGGAGTATACATTTAAACTGATTGGTTGAAGCACTGAGATGTATACGTGCAAATCTGCATGGTTTCTGGGAAGGGGTGGTTAAGTAACGAGGTGGTCAGGGAAGATTTCAACACACATCTAATGGGAAGATCCGGGAATTGTCTTAAGTGCCACAGGAATTTCAGGTTCTGAGTGCAGCTTGGAAAATGTACAAAACCTGGTTCTTTACGTTTCAATTTCAATTTCTTTTATTCTTTCATTTCCCACCCCTTTTTCTGACTACTTTTAATCTTAAAAGTAATGAATCAAAATTATTGTGGGGTTTCACATTCTATTCCTACCAGTGCAGCATATTTCTGTCTGATTATCATGAGTTTCACCTGCCTAATCTGAGCCTGGAGAAAGGAAACTATGTGGTTAGGCAAACAAGGTCCCACAGTTAGCAACACCATAAGGATGATCAGGGGTCCAGCTAAGTCTGATATTAGTGTAGTTACCAGGGGTACTCGGTTAACCATGACTCAAAGCA
The DNA here is from genome assembly GCF_048772815.1 of Callospermophilus lateralis. NCBI lineage: Eukaryota > Metazoa > Chordata > Mammalia > Rodentia > Sciuridae > Callospermophilus > Callospermophilus lateralis. The sequence goes on along the minus strand of NW_027513520.1, from coordinate 140,659 downwards.
CCCTTGTTGAATCTCCCATTCTCTCTGGCGCTCTTCAAGATATTTTCTTAATTTACTCATTAATTATTTTGCAACTCCAATATGGTCAGCATAAAAACAACATTCTTCTCTCAGTGCAACACAGAGGCCCTCTCCCTCATCAAGAGGAGGTCTAATCCTCACCTGTTCTGTAAAACAACTTCAGAGAGAGAGGTTAAGGATTCCTGCAAAGCTGTGATGGAGGTCTCTAACATCTTCAAGTCTTGATTTATTGCTGTTTCTAATTGGGCCATTTGTTGTTAACCACGCATCATAGAAGCTGTTCCCATACCCACTCCTGCAGCAGCTCCTATCCCCAATAGGATGGCTAGAGTAAGGGACAATGGTTCCCCTTGATATCGGGTTGTTTGTCCCCCTAGTAGACCTTCAAATGATTAGGCATTATGATAGAGTACCCTGGAGAGTATCTGCACCATTACACAATAATTTACAGGGCTGTCAAAGACCTGGGCTGAAATACAAGGAGTTCTGACTGTGTGGAGTTCAGTACCATAAAGGTTCCTTTAATTAGTTCCCAGGGGGAGGAGTCAGATGTACTCTGGACTGGGGAAGTAGGCAAAGACGGAATCCAGGAAGTATTAGATGGTAGAGGGGTTCTGGTAGATCTAGGCATGGAAGGTTTAGGAGGCTTAATCCCTGGCTTGAGGGGATTGGGTCCTATTGCTGTGGGATTTTCTTTCTTTTTAAGCCAGACGGTGAACCAGAGACCAAATTCATCACCTGGGCCATAAATATAGAATCGCATTCCCCACGTATTTCCCATAGGCCAGGTTTTTCTGAGGTAGCCCCTTTCTTTGGAAGTGAAAGTTATATTGAGGGGGTAACATAGAGTATTCTTTCCACAGCGAGTTTTTGACACCACTGGGCAAGCAGCACATTTCTTGGGATCAATCCAGGTGTCATTTCATCCTACCGGAATCATACCTTTCTGGGGAGTTTGGGTTCCACCATGCAGCTTTCGTTTGTTCACAACCCCAAGATCTACAATAAAAGTCACTGGGTCCTCCACAGGTTTGGGCCTGTTTTATGACTTTGGAAATCAGGTGGGCACACATAATAGTCAAGACTGGCTAGTTTACACCTGAGCTGGGGGAGATGACATCCACAATTCATGGGTTAAGGTGGTCTATGTTGCCCTAGTTAGGGTTTGAGTGGGATCTGTGTGGGGTCCTCTATGTCAGGGAGATCCCAGTCAGGGAAGCCTATGGCAAGCTGACAAATTTCCGGGTGGAGAGATGGCCACCAAGTCCATAAGGTGGCTGTTTGTGAAATAGATCACACTACTTGCCCATTAGGATTCATTACTTGCCCTTGTTGCTGAGCACGCTGATGGGGATTAGGGCTGCTGGTGGTCATGGGAAGAATCCATAGCCCTACCCACATGACGGACACGCAACTTGAGATGGATACCAGTCTGTAGAAGTTTCCAGCCAGAGTCTGTACAGGGCTCAGGCATGAGATGGGAGGCATTGATCCAGGAAGTGATCCCATCCACTTTCACCACTGTGGGTGTTATAAGCAGCACCTGGTATGGTCCTTTCCAGTGGAGTTCCAGGGATGACACCTGACGCCATCTCACGTAGACGAAGCCTCCCACTTGATATCAATGTGGGGTTCCCTCGTCTCCAGTCTGATAAGCAGAGGCCAAATGTTTCCACAGGTATCGCTGGGTGCTGGGTTTGTTAAAGGGCTTTAAATCTGTCAAGCAAGGGGGTGTGAAAGGAATCATTAAGTCTCATAGTTGGGATTAGGTCCCCTACTGGAGGAAGGGCACCATTGAGAATTTCATAAGAGGTGAGGTTACACAAAGAGGCGGAGGGGGTATTTCTTTCACAAAACAGTGCATAAGGTTGGAGCATAGTCCAATTTTTTATGCCAGTATCCAAGCTTAATTTTGTTAAGTACTCTTTGATGGTTCTATTCATCCTTTCTACCTGTCCTGAGCTATAGGGTCTATAAGCACAATGTAACTTCCAATTAATCCCCAGGGTCCTGGCAAATCCCTTACTTTCCTGGGGCATGAATGCCGGTCCGTTAGCGGACCCTATTACCTTAGGCAGGCCGAACCTTGGAAAAATGTCTTCTACGATCTTTTTGACTACCATCTGAGCTGTTTCTTTCTTCATGGGGAAGGCTTCGACCCATCCTGAAAAAGTATCTACAAAGACTAGGAGATATTTAAGTTCATACCTTGCTGGCTTAATTTCAGTAAAGTTCAATTCCCAGAATTGTCCTTGTCTGGTTCCTTGTAAGCGCTTCCCTGCAGGAAGCTTGGATGGGTAAGCATTAACTACTTGGCAGACTTGACAAGCTCTAGTCACCTGCTCAGCTATTTCTTTCCTCTGTGAGTCAGTCAATAATAAGTCCTTTCTCCGGTCCTTTAAGAGTGCCTATATCTTCTCTGAGTCTAAGTGGGTGAGCTGGTGTACGTCTTTGAAATAAAGGTGGGCTTTTTGAAATTGTAAACTTGGCTCTGTAGGATCCCAGAGTTCTGTATCTGTCTCCTCAGATGATAAGTTGCCTGAATGTTCCGGTGCGGCCAAGTCTCCTGATTGTTGTTCCCCCTGGTGTGGAAAAAGTTAACACAGTCACTCCATTTAGGGCTGCCAATTAAGCTTCCTCATCTGCCCTTGTTTTTCCAACCGCCAAGGGTTCGTTTCCCTTCTGGTGCCCTGGGCAGTGCACTATAGCTAGTTCCTTAGGGCCCTGCACTGCTGAGAGAAGTTGGAGGATCTCATCTTTGTTCTTTATTTCTTTCCAGGTGGAGGTTAATAACCCCCTTTGATGGTAAATAGCCCCGTGCACATTTGCAGTGGCAAATGCATAGCGGCTATCAGTTTATATGGTGGCCCTTTTGCCTGCTGCTAGTTCCAATACTTTCGTAAGGGCAATCAGTTCTGCTTTTTGGGCTGATGTCAGTTCTGGGAGACCAGAGGAACAGATGACATTAATTTTGCTAACTACTGCTTCTCCAGCCCACCGCTTACCATCTTGGAGGAAGCTGCTGCCATCCATAAACCATACAACTTCAGGGCAAGGCAGTGGCTGATCCTTCAAGTCTCGTCGTATACTGGTTTCCTCTGCCAGTATGTGTTGACACTCATGAGCAACGGGTCTTGATGATTCTTCTGGCAGCAGTGTAGCCGGGTTGAGTGGAGCAGCGGGTCCCAGCGTGATTCTGTCTTTGTCAAGCAAGAGGTTCTGGTAGTGGGTTATTCTAGAGTTTGATAGCCACATCTCTGGAGGCTGACAGATGATGCACTCCAGGGCATGGGGGACTATAATCGTTAGCTTCTGTCCCAACGTTAATTTATCAGCATCTTTTATTAGAAGGGCTGCCGCTGCTATAGCTCTTAAGCAATGGGGCGACCCACTAGCCACTGGGTCCAGTTTATTTGATAAGTATTCTACTGGCCTTTTCCAAGGTCCCAAAGTCTCAGTGAGCACAACCCGTGCTATTCCTTTCTTTTCCTCGATGTAGAGACTGAAGGGTTTTTCTATATCTGGGAGTGCTAAGGCCGGAGCAGATAGCAGCACCTTTTTTCTGACATTATCAAAAGCTTGTTGGTGCTCAGGGGTCCATTGGAAGTGGGCATCCCCCTTTATCAGCGGGTATAAAGGGGCAGCCAGAGACGCGAACCCAGGAATCCATAACCTGCAAAAGCCGGCAGTCCCAAGAAACTCCCTGAGTTGTCTCTTATTAGATGGGGGCAGTATCTGCACAAAGGTTCGTTTTGTGGGCTCAGTGAGCCATCCTTTGCCACCCCTAAGAGAATAACCCAGGAAGATTACTTCTTGCTGACAAATTTGGGCCTTTTTGGCAGAAGCCCTATATCCAAGCCGAGCAAGCTTGGAAAATAATGCTTGGGTCCCAGACTCATAGTTCTCTTTGGTGTCGGCTGCCAGTAGCAGACCATCCACATATTGGAGTATGGTGACATCGGGGTGTGCAGTTTTGAAGTCATTGAAGTCCTTGTGGAGGGGTTCATCAAAGAGAGTGGGAGAGTTTTTGAACCCCTGTGGGAGTCTAGTCCAGGTTAGTTGGACAGATGTTCCTTTTTCGGGGTCTATCCACTCAAAAGCAAACAGCAACTGAGTGTCCTTATGTACGGGCAAGCAAAAGTGAGCATCTTTTAAGTCTAGCACAGTGTACCATTCCTGCTCCAGATTCAGAGCGCTAAGCAAATTATATGGATTCGGTACATTGGGGTGAATGTCCTGCACTCTGTTGTTGATCTCTCTTAAGTATTGAAGCGTCCGGTAGTCCCCAGTTCCTGGCTTTCTTACTGGTAGCAGGGGGATATTCTAGGACAAATGACAGGGCCTTAAGACCCCAAGAGCCAGGTATTTCTGAATATGGGCCCTTATCCCATCCTTAGCTTCTTTGATTAGAGGATATTGTTTAACACTGATTGGAGAGATAGAGGCTTTTAATTCTACTACTATTGGAGGTTGTTATATGGCTAGACCTAACCCAGCAGTTTCTGCCCAGGCATTAGGATAATCTTTTATCCATTTCTGGGGTAGTTTGCCTGTTTGATCAGTCCTAGGAGGCGCGAAGTGTTGATGTTCATCTTCTACGGATGTTGTCAAAGCCATGACTATGGGAGTTTTTACTGAAGGCTTTAGAAACTCCACTTGGGAACCATCAGGGTTAAAGGTTATTCTAGCCCAGAGTTTGGTAAGCAGATCCCAGCCCATCAATGGGGCTGGGCATTCTTGGATTACTTGGAAAGCGTGGTGGACTTTTCCATTTCCTAGGTCCATAGTCCTCTTAGTTGTCCCAGCCCAATATCTACTGCCATTAGTACCTTTAACAGGGGACCATTTATTTGATAGGGGGCCCAGTGGGGTCTTAAAGGTTGATTATACTGCTCCTGTATCCACTTCAAAGTTCACTGGGGTCCCCTCCACTTTAAATGTTACCCTGAGCTCGGAGAGAAGATCCGAGCCCCGACTTTCCTAGTCCTCTTCTAGAGTCAGCACGGCGGACTGGCATCTCTGCTTCTTTCGGGGGCACTCTTTGGCCTAGTGTCCTGTTTTCTTTACAGTAGGCACACTGATCTGAGGCCAGGGGCAGCCATTGGCGGGGGCCCAGGTATCCCTTTCTGACTCCCTGCTTTTTAACTTCTGGCATATTTGGTGCTCTGACCAGAACCTTAGTCAATGCTTTAGTCTGCCTTTTGCTCCTTTCATCCTCCTTTTGTTCCCTTTCAATCTCTCTCCTCTGTTCCCTTTCCTCCTCAGTTTCTCTCTTATAATATACTTTCTCAGCATCTCTTACTAAATCTCTCAAGGTCTTATCTTGTAATACATCTAGACGTTGTAACTTTCTCTTAATATCTAGGGCAGCCTGCTCGATAAAGGCCATTGCAACAGATGCTTGTTCATCCTCTGCCTGAGGATCAAAAGGAGTATATTTCCTATATGCTTCCATAATTCTCTCCAGAAACATAGAGGGAGACTCATTAGGCCCTTGGATAATCTCTCTTACCTTGGCCAAATTAGTCGGCCCTCTGGCGGCCACTCGGAGACCCACTATTAGAGTCTGGCGATAAGTGGACAGATGCTACCTACATTTAAATGTGTTTGGGTGCCAGTTGGATCGGTTCATTGGCCCGTAGGGACGGAGAGGAAGCATCATAGGGGCTTCCGAGTTTTCTATTATCCGTCACCGGCGGGTTCCTTTAGGTGGCCCAGCTTCCTCCAGGGGAGGAGGGGTTGATGCTGCTGCAGAGAAGTCCCCTGGAGTGCTTGGGTCTGGCCCAATTGCCTCTAGCGGCGGAGAGGCTGAGTCAGCGGTGAGAATATCATCTGGAACGTGTTGGGGGTTGGAGAGCGAGGGTAGAGGATAAGGAGTGGGAGGAGTGTCCAGTCTTGTGACTCAGGGAGAATGGAAGGAAGAGGGGGAGGAGTGGAAGGTTTGAATGATAGGATGCTGGGGGAAGGGGTATATGGCTGTTGATCTGGGTGGCCACGTGGCCCCAGCTGAAAGACAATATCTCTGACTTTTCGGATTAGAGGGAAGTAGAAGGATCCTTCTGGGGGGCCACCTGACTCTGAGAATAGGCCATTCTGAAGCACAGAGAATCTGCCAGGTACGGCATTTTACTGAAAAAGAAAGATTCTGGGCCCTTGAGCGGACATCAGTCCAATGATCAAGTGTCAGGGACAGAGAAGTGGAAGTGCTTTGTCCCATAATGAGAGTTACTCAAACAGGGACAGTGAAGACACAAACGCAACACAGACAAAGACAAACAGTAAACGTTTAACATGAGTCCAAGACAAAGATTAGAACTGAGTAACTGCCAAAACCTGATGGGTTAGACAATAAAGACAGCCGGAAAACTCAACATGAGTTCAGAACAATGACCAAAACTGAGTAGCCGGCAAAACCTGATGGGCTGGCGAACCGAATCCTGAAGCAAAATATAAACGAGTTGAAGAAATTAGTATTCCTTGATTTCTCTAGTCCTCTGGAGTGTCCCCCAGGAACGTGGCCTGTAGCTCTGTGACACATCTGTCAGCCACCATCAGAGAGAGCTAATGCTCTTCACTGACAGCCACTTTGCCAATCCATAACCTGAAACCCAAAACCAGAAAGAGGTGCCTTACTTACCCCGAGAGGAGTCCATTGGGGTCTTTTGTCCACCGCTGCCGGATATCTCACCTGGGGCCTCCAGATGAATAGGTGGGGCGAACGTCAGAGAAGAAGACCACCAAGAGGCTTTCTCATGCAACAGCAAAGGTTTTATTGGGGGTCCAGCATGCTGGGGCTCAGAGCTCACTTTAGAGGAGCAAAGAACAAAGAGCCCTGAGAACAACTTGAGCAGAGTTTATATACATTCCTTAGAGAGGGCAGGGACTTTACATACATGATAGCCTCCTTTAGCAATTCATCATATACCATGGGAAAATCAAATAACAACTCTAAAGCATGATTAGCACTTTCATTTGCGGGAACAATTCGGGCAGGGGTGATTGGTCAGCCCTAAGAAGGGGTATACATTTAAACTGATTGGTTGAATACCTGAGATGTATACTTGCTGAGCTGCAGGGATTCTGGGAAAGGGTTGTTAAGTAACTAGGTAGTCAAGGAAGATTTCAACACACATCTAATGGGCAGATCCGGGAATTGTCTAAACTGCCACAGGAAAGTGCAGCTTGGAAAGTTTACAAACCTGGTTCTTTACATTTCAATTTCAATTTCAATTTCTTTTATTCTTTCAGAACCTTACAGAGAAAGGCAAGAGGCTTAATCCACAATGACTGCTCTTTTGGCCATTTTGGTTTTGGATGCACACATGGGATCTTTCTTTCGATCCATCTGGTGATGATAATCTAAGTCACAGCCTCACACAGGGCCAAGAGGCTAATTAAGACACAACCATTTTCAAAGCAATTACTACTCTGAGGTCAGTTACAGAACTCAGTCTCTGAGGAGAATCACACCAGTGTTCAAGGCTAGGTGCACCCAGTCATCTTTTCCAACCACCACATAAATGACCACAATTAAAACCAAAACAATTCCACATGGCCCTCATCTTCTTCCATAGAGTCACTCATCATAACCTCTGGCTGGAGGATTCCTTGAATGGCGCAGCTCAAGAGAGTGTCCAAAATAAGCTTCCTTGCCCCTCATTTGCCTAAACTCAGGGTGGCCTGGACACCCTTCCTGTGAACTAGGATTGATCACATACGTCTGCCGCTAATACTGCTCTACTTCTCCAATTAGAGGCCTACTGACTGTCAGGTATAAATTCCTTATGTGATTTGGATTCATGATTAAACCCAAGCACCTCTGAAGAGCTTGGAAGAACTCATTTGACCCAAAAAATCCCTATTCTCCCTTGAAGAAGGTCAGGAACCTAACAGAGGAAGGCAAGAGACATCATCCACAATGACTTATGTTTTTGCCATTTTGGTTTTGGATGCACACATTGGATGTTTCTTTAGATCCATCAGGCGCTGAAAATCTAAGCCATAGCCTCTCACAGGGCCAAGAGGCTGATTCAGACACATGGCTTTCCAAAGCAATTAAGCAAAGAGCCACAGGTGATTCCCATTCATTTCCATTTGAAAACTGTTTCCTTCAGGCTTCACCAAGGGGTGGCCTGAGGCAAAGACCTTCCTGACATTCAGGGCAAAAGATCAATAGGTTAGCAAAAGGCCCAAAACAGGGTTTCTCCACTGAGGCTTTTCTGGTCACACTGATATCTGAGTTTTCTGAGATGCTCCAATTCCCTCCAGCTATCCAGAACATAGCCATGTCGCAGAGTTTGGAGGTGGTACATATTTTGGACACAAAACCATGAACCTATTCTGGAGAGTGGCCAAAATTCAGGAAGAAAACAGAAACTTAGTAAGATAGTAGGTGTTGCCCATCGATAAGGCAACCTGCAGTCCATTACTAAAATGGACAGGATGAATGCTGGGAAGCTTTCTACTAGACAGGACACATCCATTGATGCATTCTCTTTTCTAATGTCTACAACCATGGACACAGTGGGAGACACAGACACAGAAACACTTGCCTTGTCAAAGTTCTTTCTAGAAATAGTCCACTCCAAACCAAACACACCGCCTTTCCTACCTATTCTCAGAACATGAGACAAAACCACAAACTCACACACACACTCAAAAAGGCACCTCCTTCCCCCAAGTAAGTCTGTGACTATCCAGAGTGTCCTTTGACTGGTGGGCCATTTTATGTTCCCCCAAAAAGGCCTGTCTTGTCTTAGATCTGGTCTCCTTGTCAAACACTGTGAAGTTGTCAGGAGCCTGTTCTGACCACTACATGCTTTCTCAGGGAAGGCCCGTCTTCAGAACTCTCCTCGCATTTGGCCATCCTCACATCAGTAGGTACCAAAAAAGACAGACTCTGTCCTTGGTAAATCCAAACATGTGAGCCCACTGGGACTGAGACTGGGACTGGCTCTGTGTGCCTGGCTTCCTGGATCCCAAATTCAGAGAGTTCCATCACCAAGGAAGTGAGATAGGTCACTTATTTCAAGAATTTAATGAGTTCACTGCCTTGGCAACCACTTTGTTATAACAGTTGCTTCCAAGGGTCCCATGAGATGGAGGATACCCTACTTCCTCTGACACTTTCACTAGTTAGAATGGTATATCAACCATATGGAACCAGAAACAGCTCTCCACATTGTCCTGGTTTGGTCCATATTCTCTCCATTAAGAATAGAGAGGCTGATTCAGACACAACCCTTCATCCTGACAAGGTTGTTTGCCATGGAAGATGACTTTTGCTCTCTCAGGTCCTACATAGCTGCCTAATACTTCTCCAGGGATCATTTCTGCTTGGACCATTGAGTTTCTAAGCAGGTGGAAGATCTCCTACATTCCTGTATTGTAAGACAGACTCTGTCCCTGCTCTTCTGTAAAGGTAGATTGAGGGAACAGTGTATGGTTAGGGTTAATAACAGGTTCGATTTTGGTGAGGAGTCATTCTGTTGGATGAATAATGGTATTGGGAACCTGCGATATTTACAAGAATATATAGGTAAAATATAAGTATGGAAACAGAAATCTAGGTATGATTTGAAGCCCAGAAAGACATTGGGACCTTCATTGGGATACTTAGCTTTGAATTATGTTCTGCACAGATGTCTCAGATAAATCGATATACAATGTTATAGGACCTTGTACCTTGGATGATTGAATGTCGAAGAGAACATCCAGGATAAAACGGATAGTTGGTAGTATTAGGAAGACAGTTTGTACGTTTAAAAAGAAGAGTGAGTATAAGTTTTGGACCAAAAATTCTTTAGCAATAGGGTTTCGGGTAGAGAGTGAATATGAATGTCAGAACGTGTGAAGAATCAGTCACAATGATGAACTGGGGAAAATATGTAGGAAAGCAGATATCCATAGAGACATTAGGAAATCATGCAAAGTGTAAAGTGAGTGATTGGATTAGACATTTTCAATATGATTGAGTTTCAATATATAATCTTAGGAAAAAACAAATATGTAGTCCCCAAAAAGATTGACAAGTGGGAGCATTAGGCAGCCTGGACATGGATGTTTTTAGTAATCCATGTTCATTTTCCATTTAGACTTTGGTACAATCATAAGTGTGATGTTTGCATTTTCTGACCAGAATATTACTGTGATAAAATGTATATGTGGATCAGGTAACATGAGTATTTCTTCCACCATTTCTTGGAGCCATATTTTGAAGATGTATAAATTAGTATTGTGGGTAAAAATAGATGTACCCTGTGTCTATGAATATAGAGATAATGCATGAATAGAGCGTAGTGTGAATAAATAATATTACTTGTTCCAACTTTAAATGATGGATTAAATTGATATCTAAAAATATTCAGGAAATCTTATATTGATATACATACATTCATTTCAACCAGTAATACATCTAATGGTAATATTAGGGTTGTGGTTTATCCTGAAGTGTGTGTGAGTTTTGCTTCAAACTGATTATGGAAATCAAATATAATATTTTTGGAAAGAAGTCTCATGAAAAGACCAGTCAAGAAACATGGAGGAATACTTGTGTTCTGAAGCAGGAAGTGATTGACATTGAAACAAATGTCTAAAAATTTGTGAACTTGTGGATAAAATATATATCCTAGGATGTGCATAAACTGCAGAAATAGTAATGTACCATTGTTGAATAAAAATGAACGTCAAATTATATGTCATGTCCCATAGGAGTCTACTTGCGTTGATATTAAACTGGGTCAGTTACTCTAGAAATATTAGGATTTGTGTGCAGCTTTCACTGATATATTATATATATATATATAATATATATATATATATATTATATATATATATATATATATATATATAAATATATATATATATATATATATATATATATATATATATATATATATATATATATATATATATATATATATATTAATATTATATATATATATATATATATATATATATATATATATATATATATATATATATATACACACAAAACATACACACAGACTATAAAAATAGCAATACATATGCTAATCGAAATTCATCATTAAATATATATAATTCACATATGCAAAAATAATTATTTTACTGAACATGGATTTTTGTATAATGTTTTTCTATTAGGAAGCTCACCCATAGGTTGAATTTTCAGTTTCAACAGCGTTTAGGAGGAGGGATCTCTTCTCACAATTTGTATCTTCCAAGTCAGACAAAACAAAAAAATTAACCTGTGATACCAGGTAGGATTCTATATGTGCATATAAATATACATGTGCTGAATAGTCTATAGAGAAAGGGAGACAGGAATTCACATATTAGTTAATTTTAAAAACACATGGAGAATTATTTTTAACCAAAAATTGACTAGATTTATAACACCTACCCTTTATCATGTAAAAGGCAAGTCCAAATATACACCATGCCTCCACTGAACTGCATGTATTTCTATTTTGTTTTGGTTATTTTTCCTCCATCATATTAGGATTAGTAGTCAGAGTCTAGTAGGGTATGGGTTAGTGTCATGGTTTCAGTATTTTGATTGGAAAATAAGAAAATGAATCCAATGTGTATGCAAATATGTGCCACACAAAAATATTCCCACTCTCATCCAGAACAATGAATTGCCATTACCTTCACCCCAAATAAGACACAATTAGAGGAGAAGAGTTAGAAAATCTGTGAATACATATATGAAATGGAACATAATCAGGAGTTCACAACCTTGAAGGTGGTAGAGGAGTTTCCAAAAGTTAGGGTCAGGGTAAACACTCCACAAACATGGAGCTCTGCTGGCCTAAAAACTTCTTGAGAAACTGTCTCTGAGTTCGGGCACTTGAAATATATGTTGTTGTCAGGAGCTTTAGCTTCATTTGTAGTGAGACCATCAAAGATGGGTCTGCATCTATGTGACCTGGAGAACATGGTTTCTTTTTTTTTAATGAACATAAGGGAGCAGTGCTGAATTCTCTCTTTGTAGGTAAACTGTGGCCACTCGGGTCTAAGTGTCTCCCCATGTGGACTGTGAAGCCATTTGGTCATCCTCCACTTTTTGTGGTGTTTCTTGCTGCTGCACTGGGAGTATGGTATTTACTTAACGAAATACAATGAGTTCAACTGGGACAAAATGCTAGAGTGAGTTCTGTCATGTGTGGTGGGTCAGGTTCTCCAGGAGAATGCACCAACAAGTCTTCTATCCAACATAGCTTGTCCCCTTGACCATAGCAACCTGTTTCTTAAAATTGACGTTAAACCTCTCCATATAACGAGATGCCTTTACATATAAGGGTCTGCTGGCTACACTATTTCAGTCACAAGCCATTTGGAAGCCAATGGAAGATCCACATGACCCACCACAGATATTTTATCACACATCTGCACACCACTGCTCTAGGCCCACTACTCAGCAGGCTCCAACTTACTGGCATCTCTGTTCTACACCATTTTCATAAAACCAAGTCAATTAAGCCACTGTCTGGTACACTCATGATCAGAAACAGGACATCCAAAGATTCTCCAGTGCCACCTGGTCATAGGAATTTCAAATATATCATGGTATTTATCTGAGATTAGGAAGATAGACGGTAGGATTAAAAAGAAGGGTGAGTAAAGGATTTGGACATTAAGTTCTGCTTCTCCAATTTGACGCGTATTGTCATGCATGGGCGACTCTCATGCCTGGCCTCCGAAAATCCCAACACAATTCATAGCAATACATCTCTAAGGTCATTTCCAAAACTCCGTTTCTAAGGGGAATCACACCAGAGTTCAAGCCCAGGTGGACCCATTCATCTCTTCCAACCGCCACACAAGTGACCACAATTAAAAACAAAACACTCCCACATGGCCCTCATTTTCTTCCATGTAGACACTCATCATAATCCCTTGCTAGAGGTTTCCATGAGGGACACAGTCCAAGACAGTGTCCAAAATAAGCTCCCTTCCCCCTCATTTGCCTAAAGTCAGGGTGGCCTGGGCACCCTTCCTGTGAACCAGGAGTGATCAAATAGGACTGCCATTAATGCTGCTCTGCTTCTCGAATTTGAGGCCTACTGACTGTGGGGTTTAGATACTTTATGTGAATTGGAGTCATGAGAAAACCCAAGAATCTCTGGGCTTCCCTCTGCAGGGCTTTGAAGAACCCATTTGAGTGAGTCTAGGAGTTGGACCAAAAGTTCTTTAGCAATAAGGTTTTGGTGAGAGAGTAAATGTAAATGTCAGCACATTTGAAGGGTCATTCCCAATGATAACTGGAGAAAAGGTATTTGAAAGCAGATATCAATGGAGACATTAGGAAATCAGGCAAAGTACAAAGTGAGTGGTAGGATAAGACATTATTAACAGGGTTGAGTTTGAATATATAATTTTAGGAAGAAACAGATATGTAGTCACCAATAGGAATAATATTTGAGAGCATTAGGGAACCAGGACATGGATGTTGTTAGTAATACATGCTCACATTCAATTTAGGCTTTGGTACAGTCATAAGTGTGACCCTTGCATTTTGTGTCAGGAATATTACTGTGATGAAATGTATATGTATATCAGGTGACTAGAGTATTTTTTCCACCATTTCTGAAAGCAATATTTTAAAGACTTATAAATTAGTATTGGGGATACAAATACATAGACCCTGGGTCTATGAATATAGAGATGATGCCTTAATAGACCATACTGTGAATAAATAATATAACAGGTTCCACTTTTAATATTGGATTCAATTGATATCTGAAAATACATAAGAAATTTTATGTTGATATACAATCATTCATTCCAAACAGTTATACATCTAATGGTAATAATAGAGTTATGGTTTATCATGATGGGTGTGTGAGTTTGCCCCAAAAGTGATTATGGAAATCGAAAACAATGTGTTCAGAAAGAAGTCTCATGAAAAAACCAGTCAAGAAAGCTGGAGGAATACATGTGTTCTGAAGCAGGAAGTGATTGAAAGTGAAACAAATGCCTATAAATTTGCTAAATTGTGGAAGAAATATATATCGTATGATGTGCATAAAATGAAGAAAACTAATATACCAGTGTTGAATAAAAATGAACGTCAAAATAGACATCATGGAACATAGGAATCTACTTGCACCGATGTTAAACTGGGTAAGTTACTGTAGAAATATTAGCATTTGTATATACCATTCACTGAATTTAGTTTTCAGTACTAGGAAACAGATATGTAGTTCAGGTGGATGAATATTTCTGAGAATAATCTTGTGAAAAGTTGATTAGAAATCCAAATATATGAACATTAATGAATTTAGGAGTGTATAATAAGACACATATATTTTACATTTTGAAAAATCTGGAGATATATATATATATATATATATATATATATATATATATATATATATATATATATAATATATATACACATACACACACAAAACCCACACAGAGCAATTAAAAAGTAGCAATATATATGCCAATCAAAATTCATCGTGAAATTTATATGATCCACATATTCAAAAATATTTATTTTACTGAACATGGATTTATATATAATGTTGTTCACCTAGGAAGCTCCCCCATAGGTTGAATTTTCTGTTCCACAATTTGTATCTGTCAAGTTGGCCACCTCACAAGTATGTACGTGTGATACCAGGTAGGATTCAATATGTGCATATACAAATACATGTGCTTAATAGGCTACAGAGAAAGGGAGACAGGAATTCACATATTTGTTAACTTTAAAAACACACGGAGAACTACTTCAATTAAAAATTGACTAGATTTATAACTCCAAACCTATGTATTGCAAAAGGCAAGCCCAACTATACACCACCCCTCCTCTGAACTGCTTGTATTTCTATTCTGTTTGAGTTATTTTTCTCCATCACATTAGGATTAGTAGTCAGAGTCTAGCAAGCTATGGGTTAGTGTCAGGGAATCAGTATTTCGAATGGAAAATTGGAAAATGAACACAATGTGTATGCAAATATGTGCTACACAAAAATTTTCTTATTCTCTTCCAGAAAAATTTATTGTAATTAACTCCGCCCCAAGTAATACAGAATTAGAGAAGAAGAGTTAGAAAATCTGTGAATACATATCTGGAATGGAATATGCTCAGGAGTTCACAACCTTGGAGGTGTTAGAGGAGTTTCCCAAAGTAAGGGACACAGTAAACATTTCTCAAATGTGGAGCTCTGGTGCCCTAAAGACTTCTTGGGAAACTGCCTATGTGGTTGGGCACTTGAAATATATATTGTTTTCAGGAGCTTTTGATTTCTTTCTAGTGAGACCATCAAAGCTGGGTCTGCATCTATGTGACCTGGAGGACATGGATTCTTATTTTCCAATGTACATGAGGTAGCAGTGCGGAATTCTCTCTTTGTAGGTAAACTGTGGCCATTGTGGGCTAAGTGTCTCCCTGGGGGACTGTGAAGCCATTTGGTCATCCTCCAATTTTCATGGTGTTTCTTGCTGCTGCACTGGGACTTTGGTATTTGCTTCACGATATACAAGGAGTTCAAATGGGACACAGTGGTGGAGGAAGTTCTGTCTTGTGCGGTGGGTCAGGGTTCTCAGGAGAATGCACCAAGCAGGCTTCTATCCCTCATAGCTTGCCCCCTTGTCCATAGAAACCTGGTTCTGAACATTGCCCTGAAACCTCTCCATATAACAATATGCCATTTCATTGAACATTCTGCTGACTGCACCATGTCAGTCACAAGCAATTCGGAAGCTAATGGCAGATTGACATGGCCTCACAAAGATGTTTTATCATACACCTTCCCACCTCTGCTCTAGGCCCACCACTCAGTAGGCTCCAACTTACTGGTATCTCTGTTCTACACCATTTTTATGAATCCCAGTCAATCAAGGCACTGCCTGATAGATTCATGAATGATGTAGGACATCCAAATGTTCCCAGTGCGACCAGGTCATGGGAAATTCAAAAATTTCATGGTATTTATCTAGGCATTTTTCAAGGATGAAGTTGGAGGCACTGTGGGTTTTAATTCATTCGGGAACCATTAAATGGTGAGGATGCTCATTTCAATGAACGCTATCGAGAACTCTCACAGGCAAGACTTTCCAAAGAGTGGCCAAAAGGTCACATGAAGCCAGGCTCATTGAGGTCTACAATGTGAGGTCCATGTTTGTTTTGATTCTCAACTATGGCTGACATGCCTTTAAGAATAAAATCATGTGATATCCTGGCTGAGATTCCCAGTGCTCTGTGGAAAGGTACCCTGGGCCTATATCTCAGTTTCCATGGGCGACTCTCATGCGTGTCCTCCTAAAATCCCAACACAAGTCATGGCAATACTTCTCTGAGGTCAGTTTCAGAACTCACTCTCTAAGGGGAATCACGCCACTGTTCAAGCCCAGGTGGACCCAGTCACCTCTTCCAACCGCCACACAAATGAAAACAATTGAAACCAAAAAAAATCCCACATGGCCCTCATTTTATTTCATATAGACACTGAACATAACCTCTTGCTAGAGGTTTCCATGAGGAGCACAGTACAAGACAGTATCCAAAATAAGCTCCCTTGCCCCTCGTTTGCCTAAAGTTTGAGTGGCCTGGACACCCTTCCTGTGAAACAGGAGTGATCCAATAGGCCTGCATTTAATACTGCTCCACTTCTCCAATTTGAGGCCTACTGACTGTGGGATTTAGATTATTTATGTGTATTGGAGTCATGATAAAACCCAAGCACCAATGGGCTAGCCTCTGCAGGGCTTTAAAGAACTCATTAGACCCAAAGGATCCTTATTCTCACTTGATGGAGGTCAGGAAACTTACAGAGAAAGACAAGAGAATTCACCCACAATGACTGCTCTTTTGGCCATTTTGGTGTTGGATGCATACATGGGATCTTTCTTTACATCCATCAGGTGCTGACAATCTAAGCCACAGCCTCACACTGGGCCAAGAGCCTGATTCAGACACATCCCTTTCCAAAGCAATTAAGCAAAGAGACACAGGTGATGCCCATTCATTTCCATTAGAAAACGGTTTTCTTCAGGCTTCACAAACGGGTTGGCCTGAGGCAAAGTCCTTCCTGACTCAGGGGAAAAGAACAATTGTTAAGCAAAAGGCCCAACCACGGTTTCTCCACTGAGATGTTAGTAGTCACACTAATATCTGAGTTTTCTGAGATGCTCGCCATTCCCTTCAGCTATCCAGTATATGGCCATGTGACAGAGCTTGGTGGTGGTACATATCTTGGACACAAAACCATGAGCCTATTCTGGAGAGTGGCCAGAATTCAGGAAGAAAACTGGAACTTAGGAAGATAGCAGGTGTTACCCATTGATTATGCAAGCCCTGGTCCATTCATTAATTGGGCAGGATGAATGCTCGGAAGCTTTCTAATAGACAGTACACATCCATTGATGCATTCTTTTTTTCTAATGTCTACAACCACGGACACAGTGAGATACACAGACATAGAAACACACGCCCTGTGAAACGACTTAGTAGAAACATCTCACTCCAAACCTCAAAACCGTCTTTCCTACCTATTCTCAGAACATGAGACAAAACCACAAACCCACACCAACACCCAAAAAGGCACCTGCTTCCCTCAAGTAGGTCTGTGACTATCCAGAGTGTCCTCTGACTTCTGGACCATACTATGTTCTCCCAAAATGGCCTGTCCTTTATCAGATCTGGTCTCCTTGGTCAACTCTGTGAAGTTGTCAGGAGCTAGTGGTGAGCCACTACCTGCTTTCTCAGGAATGGCCCCTCTTCAGAGCTTTTCTGGTATTTGGCCATTCTCACATCAGTAGGTACCAAGAAAGATTGACTCTGTCCTTGGTAAATCCAAACAAGTGAGCCCACAGGGACTGTGACTGAGACTGGCTTGGATGCCTGGCTTCTTGGATCCCATGTTCAGAGAGTTCCATCACCACGGAAGTGAGGTGAGGTCACTTCCTTCAGGAACTGAATGAGTTCACTCGCTTGGCAACCACTTTGTCCTAACAGTTGCTTCCAAGGGTCACATGAGATGGTGGCTGCCCCAACTTCCTGTGACACTTTCACAAGTTAGATTGGTATATCAACCATAGGAACCTGGGAACAGCTCTCCACAGAGGCCTGGTTTGTTCCATCTTCTCTACATTAGGACGAGAGAGGCTGATTTGGACACAACCCTTCATCCTGGCCATGTTGTTTGTCATGTAAGATGACTTTTACTCTCCCAGGTCCTTCATAGCTGCCTACATCTTCTCCAGAGGACATTTCTGCATGGACCTTTGAGGTTCTCAGCAGGTGGAAGATCCACTACATTCCTGTATTGTAAGACTAACTCTGTCCCTCCTCTCTGTAATGTTAGATTGAGGGGAAAGTGTACGGTTAGTGTTAATAACATTTTCGATTTGGTTAGGAATCATTCTGCTGGATGAATAATGGTATTGGGAACCTGTGATATGTATGAGAATATATAGGTGAAATACATGTATGAAAACAGAAATCTAGGTAAGTTTTGAAGCCCAGAAGAGAATTGGGCCCTTGATTGGGATACTTAGCTTTGAATTAGGTTCTGCACAGATGTGTCAGATTAATCAATATTCAATGGCCTAGGACCTTGTACCTTGGATGATTGAATGTAGAAGAGAACATCCAGTCAAAAAGGGATAGTCGGTAGTTAAAGGTTAATAAAATAGGTACTTGTCACTTCCTGTTTCTCTGTATGCTTAACAAAACACTTTTGAAATCTTGAGAACTCTTTGCTAATCTTGTTCCCAGAATGTGCTCTCCCCAACTGCCAAACTGCAGAATGTACTCCCTCACCCGTGTGCACGCACACTGCCCACTCACCCGGACCCATCAATAAACTTTCCTCCCTGCCCTCTCCAAGAAAATTATATAAACTCTGCTTAAGGTGTTCTCAGGGCTCTCATCTCTTTTCAATTGAGCTCTGAGCCCCAGCATGCTGGACCCCCAATAAACCCTTTGCTGTTGCATGTGACAATCTCTTTGTGGTCTCTTCCTCCAAGGCTTGCCCGACCTTTTCATATGGAGGTTCCACTGAAATCCAGCAGCGGCGAATGTGAGACCCCATGTGTCGTGGCTTTCACTATTTGTGTATCTTTCATTATGGGACAGAGCACTTCAATGCCTCTGTCCCTGACCATTGATCACTGGCCCAAAGTCCACATAAGGGCTCAGAATCTTTTTTATTTAGTAAAACACTGGACCTGGAAGACGCTCTGTGCCTCAGAATGACCCACCTTTCGAGTCGGATGGCCTCTAGAAGGATCTTTCTACTTCCCACTAATTTAAAAAGTTAGAGATATTGTCTTTTAGCCAGGGCCACATAGCCATCTGGATCATTCCGCCATATATCTTAACTTTGCAGGACCTCTGCAAATCTCCTCCTCCATGGGTGAAGCCTTTCCTTACCGCTGCCCCTGCTCCTACTCCTTCCCCCATGATCTCTCAAACCCTCTGCTCTTCTTCCTTCTCCACCCTCTGTTCTCCCTGAGTCACAAGATTTGACTCTACTGGATTCTCCTCCCCCTCCTTATCCCCTGCCCTCTTCCCCCAATCCCCAACACCCTCTAAGTGATTCCCCTGCTGCTGACTCAGCCTCTCTGCAATTGGAGGAGCACAGCACCCTCCAGATAGCTCCCCAGTGGCACACACAGCCCTTCCTTCCCTTGAGGAAGCTGGCCCGGCTATAGGAACTCGCCAGCAGTGAATAGTTGAAAACACTGGAACTCCCATGATGCTCCCCCTCCATCCCTATGGGCCAAAGATTGACGACGGCCATGGGGGAAAAAATGCAAGCCTACCAGTTTTGGCCATTCTCCTCTTCAGACGTACATAATTGGAAATATAACAATCCCCCTTTTTCTGAGCACCCCACCTGGCACACAGGTCTGGTTGAGTCATTGATGTTTTCACACTAGCCTACTTGAGATGACTGCCAACAACTCATAGGGACTGTCTTCATGACAGGGGGTCAAAATAGAATACTCCTGGAAGCTGGAAAAAAATATCCTCTGACCAGATGCGTGACTGACACAACTTCCCAAGATAATCAAAGCCAGCTTTCCTTTGAACCAACCCAACTGTGGCCCCCAAATCTTTGAAGGTAGGGAGCATCTGTTCACTTATCACCGGGCTCTAATAGTGGGTTTCCGTGCGGCCGCTAGGCGACCAACTAATTAGGCCAAGGTAAGAGAGATTATTCAAGGGCCTGAAGAACCTCTCTCTATGTTTCTAGAGAGAATTATGGAGGCATATAGAAGATACACTCCTTTCAATCCTCAGGCAGAGGATCAAAAGTCATCTGTCACAATGGCCTTTATTGGGCAAGCTGCCCCGGATATTAAAAGAAAGTTAAAATGCTTAGATGGATTACAAGATATGACTTTGAGAGATTTAGTCAGAGAAGCTGAGAAGGTATACTTTAAGAGAGAAACTGAGGAAGAGAAGGGAACAAAGGGAGGATAAAAGAAACAAAAGACAGACTAAGGCGCTGACTAAGGTCCTGGTCACAACAACAAATAGGCCAGAAATTAAGAAACAGGGAGACAGGAAGGGATACCTGGGCCCACGCCAGAGGCCACTCCTTGCCTCAGATCACTGTGCCTACTGTAAAAAAAAGGACACTGGGCCAAAGAGTTCCCTAGAAAGAGACAGCCACTCCTGCCAGCCATTCTGACTCTTGAGGATGACTCCAAAAGTCGGGGCTAACATCCCCTCCCGGAGCTCAGGGTAACTTTTGAAGTGTAGGGGACCCCAGTAAACTTTGAAGTGGATACAGGGGCAATATACTCAGCCCTCAAGGCCCCATTGGGCCATCTATCAAATAAAAGGTCTCTAGTTCAAGGGGCAAATGGCAGTAAGTATCGGGCTTGGACAACTAAGAGGACCATAGACCTGGGAAAAGGAAAATCCATCAATCCTTCCTAGTAATCACAGAATGCCTGGCCCCATTGATGGGCAGAGATCTGCTCACCAAGCTCTGGGCCAAAATAACTTTTAACCCTGAAGGCAACCAAGTGGGATTTCTAAATCCTTCAGTAAAAACTCCTATAGTCATGGCTCTAACTATGTCAGTAGAAAATGTACATCAACTCACTCAACTTTGTTCAAAGAAACTGCAGGCATTCCTGAAGGATCAAGAACAGAGTTTTCCACTGACCAAATCACAGCAAAAGGACTGAATGGGTAACAAAAGCCTGTCGGGTCCATCAATTGGTTTATGCTTACCCTTCCAAGCTTCCTGGAGGAAAGCACCTAGGAGGAAAAAGACCAGGACAATTCTGGGAAGTGAACTTTACTGAAATTAAGCATGCAAGGTATGGACTTAAATATCTCCTAGTCTTTGTAGATACATTTTCAGGATGGATTAAAGCCTTCCCCACCAAAAAAAAAGAAAGAAAGAAAGAAAGAAAGAAAGAAAGAAAGAAAGAAAGAAAGAAAGAAAGAAAGAAAGAAAGAAAAAGAAAGAAAGAAAGAAACAGCACAAATGGTGGTCAAGAAGATTCTGGAAGATTTTTTTCCAAGATACGACCTGCCTAAGGTAACAGAGTCTGATAATGGACCTGCATTCATGACCCAGGTACGTTAGGGGTTAGCCAGTACCCTGGGGATTACATTGTGCTTATAGACCACAGAGTGCAGGACAGGTAGAATGAATGAATAGAACCATTAAAGAGACCTTAATGAAATTAAGCTTAGAGACCGACATAAAAGATTGGACAATGCTTCTGCCTTATGCAATGTTTCATGCAAGAAATTCTCTCTCTGTTTCTTTGTGTAACCTCACCCACTATGAAATTCCCTATGGGGCCCCTATTCCAGTAAGGGACCTAACCCCAACTCTAAGACCTAACGATCCCTTCCACACCACCATGCTTGACAGACTTACAGCTGTTGAAAGAACTCAGCGATACCTGTGAAAACAGCTGGCCACTGCCTACCAATCTGGAGATGAGGGGACTCCACATCAATATCAAGTAGGAGACTTTGTCTATGTAAGACAACATCAGGTGTCATCCCTGGAACCCCACTGGAAAGGACCATACCAGGTTCTACTTATAACACCTACAGTGGTAAAGGTAGACAGAATCACTTCCTGGATCCTGGCCTCTCATCTCAAGCCTGCACCCTGTCCAGACTCTGCCTGGAAACTGGAAGAGACTGGTAACCCTTTCAAATTGTGTATTCGCCAGGTGGATGAAGCTATAGAGTCTCTCCTTGACCACCAGTAGTTCTAACCCTCATCAGCCCTTTCAGCAGCGATGGCTGATCACAAATCCTACTGGAGAAGAAGTATAATCTATCTCACATATAGCCCACTTTGTGACCTGGTGGCCATTTCTCCACCCAGACATTTGTTAGCTGGCTAGAGGTCTTTCCTATTAGGATATCCCTGATGAAGAGGATACCACTAAAATTCCATTAAATACCTTTTGTACCATAAATAATGGAAACAAACATTATGGATGTCGGGACAGGTAAGCCAGGTGCAGGTTGGCTAGCCTAGATTACTATGTTTGCCCGGCAGACAATCAAAGCCACAAACAGCAACAGCTGTGTGGAGGAAAAGCCAATTTCTTCTGTAAGTCATGGGGATGTGAGCATACAGGGGCTTCCTGATGGAACCCGAACTCCTCATCAAATTCTGTACACAGCATTGGCCATATGACCAATTAGATAACCAAAACCCATGGCCCCCAGAGGGGTCTCTAGATTCTCAAATACTGTGTGACCTTTTTAACTTCTGCAAGTGCTCAAAAGGGTAAAAGGAGATTCCCCTATGTGGAGGCCTTTTCCCTTCTTTGCTCACATCCTGAACTATGCTTCTCCAATAGATCCTCACCCTCAGCCTTCATCTCCAGACTATCTGCTGTCACTCCAAACTCAGCAACCTGATTTCTTCCCTTCAATTACTAGATCAAAAACCCAAACCAACACCGGTTCTCAGACCATTGCCCCCTGGCTGAGAAGCAGGTACTGAGGTACCCCTCCACCGACTCACTCCTCTCTTCTCTTGTCACTGCCCGCACTGGGTCCCACCAGGTCCTCTTTCCAGCTAACCCATAGCTCAAACCAGCTGAGGAGAGCCCTCAGACCCTTATCCAAATGTAATGAAAATGGCCTTTAAAGTTGCTCTTTCATCACTGAAAACAGGTTACTAAAAATTTAAAGTCCCTCACAGGCTTTGTGGATACTCACTCCCTTCTTCCCCTCTGCTCTACCTGTTCTACTGCTCAAGTTTTGTTGCTAGGAATATCCCAAACCCCTTTCCCATTATTCTTTTACATCTCTCCTTTCTCATTCTCAGATCCATGAAGCTGCTCTAAGCCCCGACTTCTCTGTCTCCCCCCTCTGTACCAGGCCCACAGAAAAGTTTTCACTGACCTTCTCCAGGAGTCTTCACCATGGCTGACTTTAGGACTTTCAGCAAAAAAGTCCCTATAAACGATTTCAGTGTAGATAACCTTCCTCATTTAATGTTGCCCTGTTCCACTTGGCCACTGGCTAAAAATAATCAGCACTCCTAAGCTAGACACCCCCTTACTAGTTTTTCACAAAATATGTGAACAATTCCTCTGGCCTTGAACTGGGGTTTCACAGAGATGGCAACATTTCTAAGATAAAGAAGTTACCATCTGGGCTCCATGGTAACAGCTGGCAGGGGGAAAAAAAGAAAGGGAAGTAAAAGCTCTCCCCCACCCAGTTGTCCTTGAAAAGTTAACTTGCCCAGAACAGAGAAAAAAAAAAAAACAGAAACAAAAACAGCTTTTTGTGAACTTCTGCAGAGTGTGATCTTCTGAGCCACTTCTCTTACATGTTGGGTACAAAATTCTGAAACTACCTAAACTTGGAATTCAGAAGATTAATTGATTACAACCGAAGCAATGCCCTCTGAATCTGGGTGCAACCAAATAGGACTGTTTCACTGTCTTTGGTGCTATCTTAGGTGCCTTGCCTTGTCCGTCCCTACAACAGTATAATTCTATATACTAAAACATTGTTGATGTTTTCATGAAATGAAAAACGGATGTGATTAATTGTGTAATGGTGCATATGTTACCCATAATGCTCTATCATGACGCAGGTTCATTTGAAGATCGAATAGGTGGGACATACAACCCGGTTTCACTGGGAACATATGTCCCTCACTTTAGCCATCCTATAAAGAATAGGAGTTGCCACAAGGGTGGGCACAGGAACCACTTCCCTGGTCCATGGGACACAACAAATGACCCAGTTAGAAGCAGAAATAGACCAAAACTTAAATATATTAGAAACCTCCATAACAGCTTTGCAGGAATCTTTAACCTCTCTCTCTGAAGTTCTTTTACAGAACAGTTGAGGGTTGGACCTCCTCTTCATGAGTGAAAGGGACCTTTGTGCTGCATTGAGGGAGGAATGTTGTGTGAAGTTGTCAGAAGCCAGTGGTGAGCTACTACCTGCTTTATCAGGAAAGGCCCCTCTTCTTAGCTTTCCTGTCTTTTGGCCATCCACACATCAGTAGGTACCAAGAAAGACAGACTCTGTCCTTGGTAAATCCAAAAAAAGTGAGACCACTGGGACTGGGACTGGGACTGGTTGTGCTTGCCTGGCTTTCTGAATCCCACGTTTAGAGAGTTCCATCACCCAGGACGTTATGTGAGGTAACCTCAATCAGGAAGTGAATGAAGTCACTGCCTTGGCAACCACTTTGTCCTAAGAGTTGCTTCCAAGGGTCCCATGAGATGGAGGGTGCCCCTACTTCCTGTGACATTTTCACACGTTGGAATGGTATATCAACCATAGGCACCCGAGAACAGCTCTCCACACAGGCCTGGTTTGGTCAATCTTCTCTACATTAAGATGAAAGAGGCTGATAAAGACACATCCCTTCATTCTGACCAGGTTGTTTACCATGGAAGTTGAGTTTTCCTCCCTCAGGTCCTTCATAGCTGCCTACAACTTCTCCAGGGTATCATTTCTGCATGGTCCTTTGAGGATCTCAGCAGGTTGAAGATCCCCTACATTCCTGTAGTGTAAGACCAACTTTTTCCCTGCTATTCTGTAAAGTTACATTGAGGGAACAGTGTATGGTTAGGGTAATAACAGGTTTTATTTGGGATAGGAATCATTCTGCTGGATGAATAATGGTATTGGGAACCTGTGATATTTACAAGAATATATAGGTGAAATATAAGTATAAAAACAGAAATCTAGGTAAGATTTGAAGCCCAGAAGAGAATTGGGCCCTTGATTGGGTTACTTAGCTTTTAAATATCTTCTAAACAGATGTCTCAGATAAATCGATATACAATGGCATAGGACCTTGAAAATTGGATGATTGAATGTAGAAGAAAACATCCACTCATATAGGCATAGTTGGTAGGATTAGGAAGACAGTCAGTAGGTTTAGGAAGAAAAGTGAGTATAGGATTTGGACAAAAAGTTCTTTAGCAATAGGGTTTGCGGTAGAGAGTGAATGTAAATGTCACCACATGTGAAGAGTCAGACACAATGATGAACTGGGGAAAATATATGGGGAAGCAGATATTAATGGAGATATTAAGAAATCAGGCAAAGTATAAATTGAGTGATAGGATTAGACATTTTCAACAGGGTAGAGGTTGAGTATAAAATCTTAGAAAGAATCAAATATTTAGTCACCAATAGGATTGACATTTGAGAGAATTAGGCAATCTGGACATGGATATTGTTAGTAATCCATGCACACTTTCCATTTAGGCTTTGGCACAGTCATAAGTGTGAACTTTGCATTTTGTTTCCAGAATATTACTGTGATAAAGTGCATATGTAGATCAGGTGACATCAGTATTTCTTCCACCATTTCTGTGGGCAATATTTTGAAGGTGTATAAATTAGTATAGGGTGTACAAATAGGTGTTCCCTGTGTCTAGGAATATAGATAAAATGAATGAATAGACCATACTGTGAATAAATAATATTACTGGTTCCAACTTTAAATATTGGATTGAATTGATATTTACAAATTTACAGGAAATCTTATATTGAGATACATACATTCATTACAACCATTTATACATCTAATGGTAATATTAGGTTTATGGTTTATCATGAAGAGTGTGTGAGTTTTGCTTTAAAAGTGATTATTGAAATCTAAAATAAAATGAAGTATCATGAAAAGACCAGTCAAAAAACATAGAGGAATACTTGTGTACTGAAGCAAGAAGTGATTAAAAGTGAAACAAAAGCCTATCAATTTGCAAAATTGTGAATGAAATATATATCCTATGATGTGCATAAACTGAAGAAATAGTCATGTAACAGTGTTGAATAAAAATGAAGGTCAAAATACACATCATGTCCCATAGAGATCTACTTGCATTGATGTTAAAGTGGGTCAGTTACTGTAGAAAAATTAGGACTTCTATGCACCATTCACTGAATTTTGATTTCAGTACTAGGATACAATATGTATTTAAGGTGGATGAATATTTCTGAAAATAACTTTGTGAACATTTGGTTATAAATCCACATTCATGAACATGAATGCATTTAGGGATTGTATAATAAGACACATATATTTTACATTCTGAAAAATCTGGAGAGTGTGTGTGTGTATATATATATATATATATATATATATATATATATATATATATATATATATATATAGAGAGAGAGAGAGAGAGAGAGAGAGAGGCATTAAAAGGTAGCAATATATATGCCAATCGAAATTCATCATGAAATATATAACATCCACAGATCCAAAACTATTCATTTTACTGAACATGGATTTATGTATTATATTGTTCAACTAGGAAGCTCACCCATAGTTTTAATTTTCAATTCCAACAACGTTTAGGAGGAGTGACCTCTTCTAAAAATTTGTATCTGCCAAGTCAGCCATCTAACAAAAATGTACATGTGATACCAGGTAGGATTCTATATGTACATTCAAAAATACATGTGCTGAATAGCCTACAGATAAAGGGAGATAGGAATTCACATATTTGTTAACTATAAAACACATGGAGAACTATTTCAATTTAAAATTGACTAGATTTATAACACCTACCCTTTATCATGCAAAAGGTAAATCCAACTATACACCATGCCTCTCTAAACTGCTTGTATTTCTATTCTGTTTGGGTTCTTTTTCTCCATCACTTTAGGATTGCTGCAATCTGGCTGGGCACAATTCAGGAGCCACTTGTCAAAAGAAACTAAAATTACTTTTAGAACCACACATGACTAAAAATTAGCTCCTCGGAAAAAACCCTCAGAGCCCAACTGCCACTACTGGCTTCCCACAAGCTCTCAACCTCCACACTCCTTCTCTTGAGGTCGATTGGCTGGGTCGTGTGGGCAGAGCCCAAAAAGTCCCACAATGAGCAGCTCCGTTGTCTGAAAGGGTGGGGAAACAGCCCAATGGCATTACCACAGAGGAGCCAATCAGCTAGATATTGCTGGGGCTGCTGTGAGCCAATCATCAGCTTGCAGTCTGAAAGGGTGGGGAAACTGCTCAATGAGCATCTCCAATGAGCATCACCGCAGAGGAGCCAATTAGCTTGATGTTGCTGGGGCCGCTGTTAGCCAATCATCAGCCGGCAGTCTGAAAGTTTGTTTGGCCCCTTGGGCTGTGCCTCTCAACACCTCCCCCTCTCTGTTTAAACAACAAGCATGTGGCTTAGTGACCATGCCTGCCTTAGGTTGTCCAATTGTACATATGGTGCTTACCCATTATCGAATGAGCTGACCTCAAGGTATCAGCCTCCAGTCTTAGATTGGTACCATTGCAATTGGATCTTACCCGTCACTAGCTACAGGTCCAGTATACAGTCACACCTGTGGAGAGGTCTTTGTACCAGCGGGGGGTGAGGTTCTTTGTCTCACCTCTGTTGGCCCCCAAATTTTAGCTGAACGACCATGACAGCAGAAGGGAGGAAGATACACCAAGCCAATTGACGGCTCCTTTTGGAAAAATTGTACCACCGATGACATCATCAGCAAAAATACCCCAACACTACCACAAGTCAATTCACCAACATATTGTTCACAATGCATGCAGGTGAGTTCACAATGCATACAGGTGATACATAGTCGAGGCAAGTTCTGCAAGCAGTTCAGTGATGGCTATTGCAGAAGCTGTAGATTGGTTTTATCTTTGTCTTTACAGGCACTGGGATGAAGATAGGAATTTTGGCAATAATGGCCAAAGAAAAATTATGTAACATTCCAGAAGGTACTAAAAGAAAACAATTTTCTTAACAATTTACATTGTCTTGAAGAGAATTATTAAATATAATGAAAAGAAAAGGTGAAAGTAAACAAACAGATCTGTTAACCTCCTTTTTTGTACACATTTTAAAACAATCCTCAACAGGTGTTTACCCAATTTAAATTAAAACATTTACATCAAGTGTATAAAAATATATTTGGATCCATTTTTTCATGAGCGCTCATCATATATGATATATGGACATACGTACATTCAAACTTATAACAAAAAACACAAGTGTGCACACGTAATATAATACATACAACACATAACATAAGAGTAAAGGCCTTATAACATTTTACAGGTGAAATCTCCATTGCAATGTCTAAAAACTCTATAGTCCAAAAATAGAACTGATCAGCAAAACATTAACCTAGGTTTGTATGAGCTCAAAAAACAAAATAGAACTTCATGACATGGGAAAGGGTAATAATAAAATAGATATTGAAAAAAGCATCCTGGATTTGTCACAGATGTAAGAATAGCCAAACTGGAGTTCTGGATATCAGCTGTTATGGATTTGAGCCAAATCATATTTTTTTAATCTGTAGAAATCGCTTTAGTTAGTCTCTCTGGAATCCAAATCGGCTGCTGTTCTCCCTGTGGAAACACACAAACAGACCTCCAACTCCAGACAATTACTGGGTCAGGACATTTCCATTGTCCTGTTAGAATATCCTTCCAAAGTACCTTGGGCTTATGTACATTTTTTGGACACATATGCCTTTCCACAGGAATAAGCCCTGATGAATCCAAATTTCCAAAGTTTAGAGTAAAAAGGGTTATTTTAAGTTTATCTTTGGGGAATATATACCCCTTCCCAATTCCTCTTTTTTTTGTTTAATTAGTACGTTTTAATAGTTTGATGAGCTCATTTAACTATGCCTTGCCCCTGCGGATTGTATGGGATTCCTGTTATATGAGTAATGCAAAATGATGAGCAAAATTCTTTAAAAGAGGTAAAAGTATAACCAGGGGCAACATCTGTTTTTAACTGTTTTGGAATGCCCACAGTGGCAAAATTTTGTAAGCAATGAGCTATAACATCTTTAGTTTTTTTTCTCCGGCATGAAGGGAGTCCATCAAAAATTCAGAAGATGTATCAACTGTAACATGCAAATATTTTAATTTTCCAAATTCTGGCAAGTTTGTGACGTCCATCTGCCAAATATGGTTAGGTATCAATCCTCTAGGATTGACTCCAAGATTAACTTGTGGTAAAATGGTCACACAATTTTGACATTGTTTTATTATTTGTCTAGCTTGTTCCTTAGTTATTTTAAAGCGCTTATGTATAGTATTAGCATTGACATGGAATTTTTTATGAAAATTTGTAGCTTCTTCTACTGTAGAGAAAATATGTATGTCATGCGTAGTTTTATCTGCTAAATCATTACCCAAACTAAGGGCTCCAGGCAATCCTGTATATGTCCTGATATGCCCTATAAAGGACGGATCTTTTCTGTCCCAGATTAGACTTTGTATAGTGGAAAGAAAAGAGAAAACAGGAGAGGAAGGGAAAATTTGTTTCTTCCTAAGATTATATATTCAAACTCAACCCTGTTGAAAATGCATAATCATATCACTCACTTTATACTTTGCCTGATTTCATAATGTCTCTAAAGATATGTGGTTTCCTGCATATTTTCACCAGTTCACCATTGTGACTGACCCTTCACATGAACTTATGTTCACTTTCACTCTCTAACCACAACCCTAATGCTCCAGAACTTTTGTTCCAAATCCTATACTCACTCTTCTTCCTAAACCAACTCTGTACCTAATTCTACCTACTATCCGTTTTTGACTGGATGTTCTCTTCAACATTCAATCATCCAAGCTACAAGGTCCGATGCCATTGTATATCTATTTATCTGAGACATCTGTACACAATGTAAATCAAAGTTAAGTATCCCAATCAAGGGCCCAAACCCTTCTGAGCTTCAAAATTACCTAGATTTCGGTTTTAATTCATATATTTAACCTCTATATTTTTATAAATATCTCAGGTTCCCAATACCATTATTCATCCCGCAGGATTATTCCTAACTCAAATCAAACATTTTATTAGCCCTAAGAATACACTGTTCTATCAACCTAAATTTAAAGAAAAGCAGGGACAGAGTTGGTCTTACAATACAGGAATGTAGGGGATCTTCCACCTGCTGAGAACCTCCAAAGTCCATGCAGAAATGAATCCTGGAGAAGATATAGTCAGCTATGAAGTATCTGCGAGAGCAAAAGTCATCTTCCATGGCAATCACCCTGGTCAGGATGAAGGGATGTGTCTGAATCAGCCTCTCTCTTCTTAATGTAGAGGAGATTGACCAAACCAGGCCTGTGTGGATAGCTATTCCCGGGTTCCTAAGGTTGACATACCATTCTAACTTGTGAAAGTTTCAAAGGAAGTAGGGGAAGCCTCCATCTAATGGGACACTTGGAAGCAACTATTAGGACAAAATGGTTTACAAGGCAGTGAATTTATTCAGTTCCTGAAGGGAGTGACCTCACCTCACTTTCTTGGTGATGGATCTCTCTGAACTTGGGATACTGGAAACCAGGCACATAGAGCCAGTCCCAGTTCCAGTCCCAATGGGCTCACTTGTTTGGATTTACCAAGGACAGAGTCAGTCTTTCTTTGTACCTACTGATGTTAGGATGGCAAAAGCAAGGAGAGCTCTGAAGAAGGGCCTTTCCTGAGAAAGCAGGTAGTGGCTAAACACTAGCTTCTGACAACTTAACAGAGTTGGTCAAGGAGAACAGACCTGAGACAGGACAGGAATTTTCAGGGGAAAATTGTATGGCCCACCAGTCAGAGGACACTCCCTAGAGTCACAGACCTACTTGGGGGAAGGAGGTGCCAATATGGGTGTGGTTTTGGGTTTATGATTTTGTCTCATGTTCTGAGAATAGGTAGGAAAGGTGGTTTGTTTTTTGGGGTTGAACTGTTTCTAGTAAGACGTTTGACAAGGCAAGTGTTTCTATGTCTGTGTATCCCACTATGTCCGTGGTTGTAGACATTAGAAAAGAGAATGCATCAATGGATTTGTCCTGTCTTGTAGAAAGCTTCCCAGCATTCATCCTGCCCAATTAATGAATGGATTGCAGCTTTCCTTAAGGATGGGCAACACCAACGATCTTAGTAATTTTCAATTTTCTTTCTGAATTCTCGCCAATCTCCAGAATAGGCTCATGGTTTTGTGTCCAAGATATGTACCACCTCCAAGCTCTGTGACATGGCCATGTACTGGATAGATGAAGGGAATGGCGAGCATCTCAGAAAACGCAGATATCAGTGTGACCAGTAAACTCTCAGTGGAGAAACCCTTCTTTGAGCCTTTTGCTTACATAATGTTCTGTTGCCTTGAATGTCAAGAAGTTCTTTGTTTCAGACCACCCCTTTGTGAAGCCTGAAGAAAACAGTTTTCAGATCTAAATGAATGGGCATAACCTGTGGCTCTTTGCTTACTTGCTTTGGAAATGGATGTGTCTGAATCCAACTCTATGCCCTGTGTGAGGCTGTGTCTTAGATTCTCTGCAACTGATAGATCTAAAGAAAGATCCCATGTGTGCATCCAAAACCAAAATGGCCAAAAGAGCAGTCATTGTGGGTGAAGTTTCTCTCCGTCCTCTGTTAGGTTCTTGACGTCCATCAAGTGAGAATTGGGATCCTTTGGGTCAAATGAGTTTTTCAAAGCACTGCAGATGTGGTTGGGTTTTCTTATGACTGAAATTCACATAAAGAATCTACACCTGACAGTCAGTAGGCCTCAAATTGCAGAAGAAGATCAGTATTAATGGCAGGTGTATTTGATCAATCCTGGTTCACTGGAAGGGTTTCCAGGCCACCCTGACTTTAGGCAAATTAGCGGCAAGGGAGCATGTTTTGGACACTGTCTTGGGCTATGCCCCTCATGGAAACGTCCAGCCAGAGGTTATGATGAGTGCCTATATGGAAGAAGATGAGGGCCATTGGGGAGTGTTTTGGTTTTAATTGTGGTCATTTGTGTGGCATTTGGAAGAGATGACTGGGTCCACCTGGGCTTGAACTCTGGTGTGATTCCCCTTAGAGACTGAGTTCTGGAACTGAGCTCAGAGAAGTATTGCCATTAATTGTGTTGGGATTTTATGAGACCACGCATAAGAGTCGCCCTTTAAACTGAGATCTAGCATTGAAGTGCTCTGTCCCATAATGAAAGATCCACAAACAGTGAAAGCAATGACACATGAAACAGACAAGACAAGACAATAAAGACAGGCAATGGACGTCCAACACTGAGATCAGGACTGAGTTGCCGGCAATAACCAATGGGCTGGCAATACCGAATCCAAAACAAAATATCACTGAGTCGAGGAATCTATTATAACTAAATTTCCCAAGTCCTCTGGGGCGTCCTCCAGGAACGTGGCCTGTGGCTCTGTGACACGTCTGTCAGCCACTGTCGGAGAGAGCTCACACTCTTCATCAATAGCCATTTTTCCAAGTCCTAACCTGAAACCTGAAACCAGGAATAGGAGACTTACTTACCCCAAGAGTAGCCCGTTGGGGTCTCTCATCTGCCGCTGCCAGATATCAGTGGAAACTTCATGTGTAAAGGTCGGGCGTGCATTGGAGGAAGAGACCACCAAGAAACTGACTCATGAAACAGCAAAGGGTTTATTGGAGTTCCAGCATGCTGGGGCTCAGAGCTCACTTGAATACAGCAGAGAGCCCTGAGAAGAGCTTGAGCAGAGCTTATATACTTTCCTTGCCGAGGGCAAGGAGGGAAGTTTATTGATGGGTCAGTGGGAGTGGGCAGTTTGCATGCAACCAGGTGAGAGAGTAAATTCTGCAGTTTGAAAACTGGGGACAGCACATTCTGGGAACAAGATTAGCAAACAGTTCTCAAGATTTCAACAGTGTTTTGTTAAGCATAGAGAAAAACAGGAAGTGACAAGTACCTATTTAATTAACCATTCAATAACAACTATACCTTTTTAAATGGATGTTCTCATCTACATTCAATCTTCCAAGGTACAGGGTCCTATGACATTGTATATCAATTTACCTGAGACATCTGTGCAGAACGTAATTCAACGCTAAGTATCCCAATTAAGGGCCCAATGCCATTCTGGGATTCAAATCTTACTTAGATTTCTGTTTTCCTACATATATTTCAACTATATATTCTTATACACATCGCAGCTTCTCAATAGAATTATTCATAAACAGAATGATTCCTAACCCAAATCAAACATGTTATTAACCCTAACCCTACAGTGTTCCCTCAATCTAACTTTAAAGAAGAGCACGGACAGAGTTGGTCTTATAATACAGGAATGTAGGGGATCTTTCACCTGCTGAGAACCTCAAAGGTCCATGGAGAAATAAGCCATGGAGAAGAT
This sequence comes from Callospermophilus lateralis, assembly GCF_048772815.1. Taxonomy (NCBI): domain Eukaryota; kingdom Metazoa; phylum Chordata; class Mammalia; order Rodentia; family Sciuridae; genus Callospermophilus; species Callospermophilus lateralis. The sequence goes on along the minus strand of NW_027513520.1, from coordinate 107,054 downwards.
GTAGGCAGCTATGAAGGACCTGAGAGAGCAAAAGTCATCTTCCATGGCAAACAACCTGGTCAGGATGAAGGGATGTCTCTGAATCTGCCACTCACACCCTGTGAACTGCGCCACTTCACAGGTGAATAACGAGTTAGAACGACAAAAAATTATCTTGTTAGGATCTTACAGAAAAATGGGTGTGCACCGAAACCTAGAAGAATGATTTCCACCAATGAGGTCCGGTAATTGAGTCTCAAACACGAGCCAAATGTGCGACCGGAGATCCGGGCTGACAAATCTGTGTGGCCTGCCCCGTGGCTAGAGACAGCAGGGCACCACCTAGAAGCGACCAGCCGGCAGGGAGAAACGTTGCTGCAGATTCTGTGGAATCCTGCTGGCTGACCTCCAACTGAGCCCCGGGCTGAGTTTGGGATTTCAAACGGGGAAGGAAGTGCTACAGTTCTATCCCCCCACAATAAAAACTCCACCAAGGAAACCAACGGTCACCATCTTGGAGAGCAGAAGTAACCACCGCCACTCTCCAACAGATTGCAACAATAAAACAGGTTTGTGTTACTCAGCTCATCTCCCATACAGCAGGAAATTCACATAAAATCTCTCTTAGGCTTTCCATTGGAGAGATTATCAGAGAGAGCCTGCATAAAGACGTCGGGAAAACTACAGGCACCTGACCTTCAACTTCCCCTCCCATCAGCGGCGAAAACGAAACCTGTCTAGCCAGAGCTGGGAGAGGGGCAAGAGGAAAAAATCAAAACAATAGAGTGCCGGGGTTCCCCATAGACACCATCCACACCCAAGAAACGGCAGGCCCAGAGGACAGTATGAGCTGCCGAGAGGCATCACTCAGGGGAAATCTGGTCTAGCACGAGAAACCAGGACTAGCAGGAGATAACAGGGGACTAGAGGCCAGGCCCGCGTGACTGGGCGGCTGGAGAACGCGCGCCCACTGGTCACAAACAGCCCGCTGCTGGTGCGACTGGGTGGCTGGTGCCCGCCTGCCTACCAGCGACCAATCGCCCGCTGGCTGCACGTGCAACTGGGTGGCTAGAGATGTCCCGCCCACCAGTGACAGCCCACCCGCTGACTGTGTGACTGGACAGCTGGAGACCGCCCGCCCGCCGGCGACCGGGAGTTGAAAACAAACAGAGACAGATCAGTCCCAGCCCACTCCCATTTGAACACCCTGGCAAGGAGCCTGGGGCCCGCCATAGCAGACAGGTGACATCACTGGAGCTCGGCCATCGCAATTCCTTCCAAGCAGAATTCACTTTAGCAGGCATAGTCTACCAACACAAAGGAGAGACAACAGATATATTAAACCAAAACAAATCTATAGAATAGAGCAGAAAAACAGCAATCAAATAGAGATGGAAAACAACGTGAACATCATGAAAAAACAAAGGAAAAAAATGTGTACTAACAATGCAGGACAACTTAATTCTACAGGAGGACCTAGAATCATCAGAAACAGGGATAGGAAAAAAAACTCAAGGCTTACCTAACTCAGATGGAAAGGGATATTAGAGAATACATGAATCAGCAAGTCCTAGCAATAAAAGCATATTTTGAAAATGAATTAAACAAATTCAAATGGCAAAGAACAAGCTTTACCAGGAGATAGAGATCTTAAAAAAAATCAAACAGTAATCCTAGAAATGCAGGAAACTATTAATTAAAACTCAAACGAGAATATTACAAATAGACTAGATCAAATAGAAGTCAGAACATCAGATAATGACGACAACGTTTATCAACTTGAAAAGAATATAGTCAACACAGAAAAGATGCTTAAGTCCCAAGAGCAGTCTATTCAAAAGATATGGGATGTCATAAAAACAAACAAATTTCACAGTCATCGGAATAGAAGAAGCCATAGAGATTCAAACCGAAAGAATGGACAACATATTAAATGAAATAATTCTAGAAAACTTCCCAGAGATGAAAGATGGAATGGATTGCCAAATCCTTGAAGCCTACAGGACCCCAAACATTCAAAACCATAATAGACCAACTCCAAGACATATAATTATGAAGATAGCCAAAATACAGAACAAGGAGAGAATATTAAAAGCTACGAGAGAAAGGAGGCGGATTACATTCAGGGGTAAACCAGTTAGATTAACGACTGATTTTTCATCACAAACTTTGAAAGTGAGAAGATCCTGGAACAATGTATTTCAAACACTGAAAAATAATGAATTCCAACAAAGAATACTGTATCCAGCAAAATTAAGCTTCAGATTTGACAATAAAATTAAAATCTTTCACAATGAATAAAAACTAAAAGAATTCACACCCATAACACCAGCACTGCAAAGAATTTTGGGCAAAATACTACAAGAAGAAGAATTGAAAAATAGTGCCCCAAACTAACAGTGGGAGGTATCTCAGTAAAGGGGGAGGAAAATAACCAAAAAGTAAAAACTAGCCAAACTAAAATAAATAAATAAATTAACATGAATGGATGTACAAATCATATTTCAATTGTAACCTTAAATGTTAATGGCCTAAACTCACCATTCAAGAGACATAGGGTAGTAACCTGGATCAAAAAAACAAATCCAACAATATGCTGCTTTCAGGAGACTCATATGATAGGTAAAGACATACATAGGCTGAAAGTAAAAGGTTGGGAAAAATCATACCACTCACAGGGCACACGGAAGCAAGCAGGAGTGGCCAAACTCATATCAAATACAATCAACTTCAAACCTACGTTAATCAAAAGGGATAAAGAAGGACACTATATAACGTTAAAAGGAACCATCCACCAACATAACATAACAATTACCAATTTGTATGCAGCAAACAAATGAGCTGCCACACTCATAAAACAAACTCTTCTCAAGTTCAAGAGTCAAATAGACTACAACATAATAATTATAGGTGACGTCAACAGACCGCTCTCACCATTAGACACATCCTCTAGACAAAAACTGAATAAAGAAACTATAGAACTCAACAGCACAATCAATAACCTAGACTTAACCGACATATATAGAATATATCAACCATCATCAAGTGGATACACCTTCTTATCAGCAGCAGATGGATCCTACTCAAAGATAGACCATATATTAGGTCATAGGGCAACTCTTAGTAAATATAAAGGCGTGGAGATAATACCATGCACCATATCAGATCATAATGAAATGAAACTGGAAATCAATGATAAAAGAAGGAAGGAAAAATCCTACATCACATGGAAAATGAACAATATTCTACTGAATGATCAATGGGTTACAGAAGACATTAAGGAGGAGACAAAAAAATTCTTAGAGACAAATGACCATACAGACACAACCTACTGTAATCTATGGGACACAATGAAAGCAGTTTTAAGAGGAAAATTCATTTCTTGGAGTTCTTTCCTCAAAAAAAGAAAAAAAACAACAACAAATAAATGAACTCACACTACACCTCAAAAACCTAGAAAAGGAAGAGCAAAACAACAGCAAATGTAGTAGACGACATTAAAATAAGAGCAGAAATCAACGAAATTGAAACAAAAAATCATTGAAAAAATTGATAAACTAAAAGTTGGTTCTTTGAAAAAATAAATAAGATTGACAGGCCCTTAGCCATGATAACGAAGAGAAGAAGAGAGAGAACTCAAATTATTAACATAGGGGGTGAAAAATGCAATACCACAACAGACACTACAGAAATATAGAAGATAATTAGAAAGTATTTTGAAACCCTATATTCCAATAAAATAGAAGATAGTGAAGATATCAATAAATTTCTTAAGTCATACGATCTGCCCAGATTGAGTCAGGAAGACACACACAATTTAAACAGACCAATGACAAAGGAAGAAATAGAAGAAGCCATCAAAAGATAACCAACTAAAAAAAGCCCTGGACCGGATGGGTAAACAGCGGAGTTCTACAAAACCTTCAAAGAAGAATTAATACTGATTCTTTTCAAGCTCTTTCAAGAAATAGAAAAAGAAGGAGCTCTTTCAAATTCATTCTATGAGGCCAAAATCACCCTGATCTTGAAATCAGACTAAGACACTTCAAAGAAACAAAACTACAGACCAATATCTCTAATGAACTTGGATACAAAAATTCTCAATAAAATCCTGATGAATCGAATACAAAAGCATATCAAAAAAAATTGTGCACCATGATCAAGTAGGATTCACCCCTGGGATGCAAGGCTGGTTCAATATACGGAAATCAATAAATACTATTCACCACATCAATAGACTTAAAGACAAGAACCATATGATCATCTCGATAGATGCAGAAAAAAACATTTGACAAAGTACAGCATCCCTTTATGTTCAAAACACTAGAAAAACTAGGGATAACAGGAACTTACCTCAACATTGTAAAAGCTATATATGCTAAACCTCAGGCTAGCATCATCCTAAATGGAGAAAAACTGAAGGGATTGCCTCTAAAATCTGGAACAAGACAGGGATGCCCTCTATCACCACTTCTATTCAATTTAGTTCTTGAAATTCTAGCCAGAGCAATTAGACAATAGAAATTAAAGGCATAAAAATAGGAAAACAAGAACTTAAATTATCACTATTTGTGGATGACATGATAATATATATAACAGACCCAAAAGGGTCTACAAAGAAACTGCTAGAGATAATAAATGAATTAAGCAAAGTGGCAGGATATAAAATCAACACGCATAAATCAAAGGCATTTATGTATATCAGGAGCAAAACTTCTGATATGGAAAGGAGGAAAACCACTCCATTCACAATATCCTCAAAGAAAATAAGATACTTGGAAATCAACCTAACAAAAGAGGTGAAAGATTTATATAATGAAAACTACAGAATCCTAAAGAGAGAGATAGAAGAAGATCTTAGAAGATGGAAAAATGTACCCTGTTCATGGATAGGCAGAACTAACATCATCAAAATGGTGATATTACCCAAAGTTCTCTACAGGTTAAAATGGATGCCAATCAAAATCCCAAAGGCATTTCTTGTAGAAATGATAAAGCAATCATGAAATTCATATGGAAAAACAAAAGACCCAGAATAGCAAAAGCAATTCTAAGCAGGAATTTGAATCTGGAGGTATAGCGATACCAGAGTTCAAACTGTACTACAAAGCAATAGTTATAAAAGCAGCGTGGTACTGGTACCAAAACAGGCAGGTGGATCAGTGGTAGAGAATAGAGGACACAGAAATCAATCCACAAAATTACAACAATCTTATATATGATAAAGAGGCTAAAAGCATATTGGGAGATGGATAGCATCTTCAACAAATGGTGCTGGGAAAATTGGAAATCCATATGCACCAAAATGAAACTGAATCCCTTTCTCTCGCCATGCACAAAAGTTAACTCAAAATGGATCAAGGAGCTAGTGATGAAATCAGAGACACTGCATGTGATAGAAGAAAAAGATGGCTATGATCTACATACTGTGGGGTCGGGCTCCAAATTCATTAATAGGACACCCATAGCCCAAGAGTTAATAACAACAATAAACAAATGGGACTTACTTAAACTAAAAAGTTTTTTCTCTGCAAGAGAAACAATAAGAGAGGTAAATAGAGAGTCTACATCCTGGGAACAATTTTTTACCCCTCACACTTCAGATAGAGCTCTAATATCCAGAATATACAAAGAACTCAAAAAATTAAACAATAAGATAACAAATAACCCAATCAACAAATGGGCCAAGGACCTGAACAGACACTTCAGAGAGGAGGACATACAATCAATCAACAAGTACATAAAAAAATGCTCACCATCTCTATCAGTCAGAGAAATGCAAATCAAAACCACCCTAAGATACCATCTCACTCCAGTAAGATTAGCAGCCATTTTGAAGTCAAACAACAATAAGTGTTGGCGAGGATGTGGAGAAAAGGGTACACTTGTACACTACTGGTGGTACTGAAAATTGATAAGGCCAATTTGTAAAGCAGTATGGAGATTTCTTGGAAAGCTGGGAATGAATGCACCATTTGACCCAGCTATCACCCTTCTCGGACTAGAGGGTCTTAACAGAGCGTACTATAGGGATACTGCCACATCAATGATCATAGCGCCACAATTCACAATAGCTAGACTGTGGAACCAACCTAGATGTCCTTCAATAGATGAATGGTTAAAAAACTGTGGCATCTATACACAATGGAGTATTACTCAGCACTAAAAAATGGCAAAATCATAGACTTTGCAAGGAAATGGATGGCATTAGAGCAGATTATGCTAAGCTAAGCTAACCAATCCTTAAAAAATGCCAAATGTCTTCTTTGATATAAAGAGAGCACCTAAGAACAGAACAGGGAGGAAGAGCATGAGAAAAAGATTAACATTAAACAAAGACGAGTGGGGGGATAGAAAGGGGGAGAGAAGGGAAAGCATATGGAAATGGTAGGAGACCCTCAATGTTACACAAAATTACATATAAGAGCTTGTGAGGGGAAATGGGGGGAAAACAATGGAGAGAATTGAACAACAGCAGATGAGGTAGAAAGGAAAGATGGGAGGGGAGGGGAGGGGGGATAGTAGGGGATAGAAAAGGTAACAGAATACAACATCACTATTATGCCATTATGTACAAATGTGAATGTGTAACCAATGTGCTTCTACAATTCGTATTTGGGGAAAAATGGGAGTTCATAACCCAATTGAGTCAAATGTATGAAAGATAATATATCATGAGTTTTGTAATGTTTTGAACAATCAATAAAAATAAATAAATAAATAAAGGTTTAAAATTGAGTGGCAAGAAATCAGCTAAAAAAGTGTTGAGATGCATTCATTTTGCTAAGCAGAAACTTTGTTTTGTGTAGTTGTATCTATCACAAATTTATTTTACCAGAAAACTGGCTTTTGAAAATACACTTAATTGAGATTAAAGGATAATCCACCTACCTTCATGAAAAATTCATAGCATTTCCTATATTTTTCATATTTCAATTTTTGGTAAATATTTTGTCATGGACCAGGTCTAGTCTTAGGCTATTCTTTCAGAATACTGCCTCATCTGATAAGTTGGTACAATGTGTTGGATTGTTCTTTTCATCTTTTATTTAATAGTTTCTAGCTGATAATGTGTATTTTTCATTATCTTTATTTGGACATACATACCCAACGATATCTTTGCATTTTATGTTTTACTGGGAAGAGACTCATCAAAAGCTCTGTATTATATGTATCAACAATCAAACATTTAGAGCATGCAATTATTCTTAATTTTGCATGAAAATATCTTTGTACCATTTACTTATAAAAATTTAGAACTATTAATAATGTCCCTACTGTAATAAGTAACTAATTACCAGAAAAATTAAACAATTCACTTTATATCAATTATGAATATGAAAAGTACTAAAATAAGTATTTGGCAATTAATACATAATTGATAGAAATTGAAATCATAAGAAAGCCATTTAAAATGTCAGTGCATATGGTCCTTAAATAATAGGTTGTTCAAAAAAATTTCTCTAATTCATAAGATATAATATGCCATATTACAGCGTAACGTGATAAAAAACATTAAATTATCAATATTGATAATAAAGAATGATACCTTTTTTCTTAAATATGTTTATTTGATTTTCATTGTAAGATGTTAATTCTGGAAGACTTCAGAATTAAGAAAGTCTTGGTGTATATTATTTCTAACAGGCTAATCAAAGTACTTTTAAATATATATGTATATATATATATACATAATATATGTAATGCATATGCATGAATATAGACACATATGTATAATAAATGTATTGTAATATATCTATCAGGTGATTATAATTATTAAATTTTTTAAAAAAAAATAGTGACTATAAAAAACAGTCTCAAATTTAAATTTCATAGCATACAACTGTTTGTAATGCCATGAGAGAAAAATAGGTATGGAGGAAAAACGAAAAAGGAAGAGAGAGAAGGGGAAAAATGAGGAAGAAAGTGAGTAAAGAAGAGGGAGAGGCGTGTTCGATGTTAAGACAAAAGTGGAGCGGCTGGGTTTGTGATTCAGTGTTAACATGTTTGCCTAGTATGTGTGAGGAACTGGGTTCTATTCTCAGCACCACATACAAATAAAGAAAATGAAGATCCATCAACAACTTAAAAAATAAAAAATAAAAAACTAGAAATATTACTAAAATCCCAAGCATTTATGAATGTTAAATAATAAAATATATGTTACATAGCCTTATGTAATTTCTAGACTCCCCAAAAAAGTCATTAAATGTTGGATTATTAGTGCTATAACTAAAAATCCATTGCTCTTTCCTCTACATTCTGTGGCATTCTAGTGCTAAAATAAATTGTAGTATAACACCAAAAAAAAAAAAAATCCTAATATTTCTACAGTAACTGACCCAGTTTAACATCAATGCAAGTAGATTCCTATGGGACATGATATGTACTTTGAAGTTTATTTTTATTCAACACTGGTACATTTCTATTTCTTGAGTTTATGCACATTATAGGATATATATTTCATCCACACGTTCACAAATTTATAGGCATTTATTTCACTTTCAATCACTTCCTCCTTCAGAAAACATGTATTCCTCCGTTTCTGACTGGTCTTTTCTTGAAACTTCTTTCCAAACACATTATTTTCGATTTCCATTATCACATTTGAAGCAAAACTCACACACCCCTCATAATAAACCATAACCCTAATATTACCATTAGATGTACAACTGGTTGGAATGAATGATTGTATATCAATATAAGATTTCTTACTTAGTTTCAGATATCAATTCAATCCATTATTTAAAGTGGAACCAGTTATATTATTTATTCACAATGTGGTATTTTCATGCATTATCTCTATATTCATAGACACAGGGTACACCTCTTTGTACCCCCAACACTAATTTATACGTCTTCAAAATATTGCTCCCAGAAATGTTGGAAGAAATACCCATGTCACCTGATCTACATATGCATTTTATCACTGAAATATTCTGGACACAAAAAGCAAAGGTCACACTTATGATTGTATCAAAGCTAAATGAAAAGTGAACATGGATTACTGAAAACATCCATGTCCAGGTTGCCTAATGCTCTCAAATGAAAATCCTATTGGTAACTACAAATTAGTTTCTTCCAAAGATTATATATTCAAACTCAACCCTGTTGAAAATGTCTAATCCTCTCACTCACTTTATACTTTGCCTGTTTTTGTAATGTCTCTATTGGTATCTGCTTTTCCACAGTTCATCATTGTGACTAAATCTTCACATGTTCTGAAACTTACATTCACACTCTAATCGAAATCCTATTGCTAAAGAACTTTTGGTCCAAATCCTATATTCACTCTTCTTCTTAAAACCTACCTACTATCTTCCTAATCCTACCGACTATCACTTTTTGACTGGAGGTTCTCTTCTACATTCAATCATCCAGTTACAAGGTCTTATGCCATTGTATATCGATTTCTCTGAGACATTTTTGCAGAATGTAATTCAACGATAGGTATCCCAATCAAGGGCCCAATGATTTCTGGGTTTCAAATCTTACTTAGATTTCTGTTTATGTACATATATTTCACGTCTGTATTCTAATAAATATCACAGGTTCCAATAACATTATTCATCCAGCAGAATGGTTCCTAACCGAAAATGAAAATGTTATTAACCGTAACCATACACTGTTCCCTCAATCTAACTTTACAGAAGAGCAGTGACAGTGTTGGTCTTACAATACAGGAATGCATGGGATCTTCCACCTGCTGAGAACCTCAAAGGTACATGCAGAAATGATCCCTGGAGAAGATGTAGGCAGCGATGAAGGACCTGAGAGAGCAAAAGTCATCTCAATGGCAAACAACCTGGTAGAATTAAGGAATGTGTCTGAATCAGCCTCATTCTTCTTAATACAGAGAAGATAGACCAAACCATGCCTGTGTGGAGAGCTGTTCCCTGGTCCCTATGTTTGATATACGATTCGAACTTGTGAAAGTGTCACAGGATGTAGGGGCATCCTCCATCTCATGGGAACCTTGGAGGCAAATGTTAGGACAACGTGGTTTCCAAGGCAGTGACCTCATTCAGTTCCTCAAGGAAGTGACTTCACCTCACTTCCTTGGTGATGGAAGTCTCTGAACTTGGGATCCAGGAAGCCAGGCACCCAGAGCCATAACCCGTCCAAGTCCCAGTGGTCTAACTTGTTTGGATTTACGAAGGACAGAGTCAATATTTCTTGGTACCTACTGATTTGAGGATGGCCAAATGCCAGGAAACCTCTGAAGAGGGTCCTATCCTGATAAAGCAGGTAGTGGATCACCGCTGGCTCCTGACTACTTCACAGAGTTGGCAAAGTAGAGCAGATCTGAGACAGGACAGGCCATTTTGGGAGAACATAGTATGGCCCACCAGTCAGAGGACACTCCGGATATGACAGACCTACTTGGCGGAAGGAGGTGCCTTTGCGGGTGTGGGTGTGGGTTTGTGGTTTTGTCTCATGTTCTGAGAATACGAAAGAAAGGCGGTTTGATTGGATTGTAGTGAACTGTTTCTAGTAAGTCGTTTGACAAGGCGAGTCTTTCTATGTCTGTGTATCCCACTGTGTCCATGGTTGTCGACATTAGAAAAGAGAATGCATCAGTTGATGTGTTCTGTCTAGTAGAAAGCTTCGCAGCATTCATCCTGCCCAATTGATGAATGGACTGCGGCTTGCCTCATGGATGGGCAACACCTACTATCTGCCTAAGTTCCTGTTTTCTTCCTGAATTCTGGCCACTCTCCCGAATAGGCACATAGTTTTGTGTTTAAGATATGTACCACCTCAAGCTCTGTTAAATGGCCATGTACTGGACAGCTGAAGGGAATGGGAGAATATCAGAAAACTCAGATATCAGTGTGACCAGGAAAGTCTCAGTGGAGAAACCCTGCTATGGGCCATTCTCTTACTATGTATCTGTTTCCCTGAATGTCAGGAAGTTCTTTGCCTCAGGCCACCCTCATGTGAAGCCTGAAAAAAAAAGTTTTCAAATGAAAATGAATGGGCATCACCTGTGGCTCTTTGCTTAATTTCTTTGCAAAGGGATGTGTCTGAATCACCCTTTGGCCCTGTGTGCGGTTGTGGCTTAGATTCTCAGCCCCTGATGGATCTAAAGAAAGATCCGATGTGTGCATCCAAAACCAAAATTTCAAAAAGATCAGTTATGATGGATGAAGTCTCTTGCCTTTCTTTGTTAGGTTCCTGAACTACATCAAGTGAGAATAGGGATCCTTTGGTTCAAATAAATTTTTGAAAGCCCTGAAGAAGTGCTTGGGTTTTCTTATGACTCCAATTCACATAAAGAATCTATACCTGACAGTCAGTAGGCCTCAAATTGGAGAAGCAGATCAGTATTAACTGCGGTCTTATTTTATCACTCCTGGTTCACATGCAGGGTGTCCAGGCCACCATGACTTTAGGCAAATGAGCGGCAAGGGAGCTTATTTTGGACACTAACCCATACCCTACTAGACTCTGACTAGTAATCCTAACATGATGGAGAATAATAACCCCAACAGAATAGAAATACAAGAAGTTTTGAGGATTCATGTTGTATAGTTGTACTTGCCTTTTGCATTATATAGGGTAGGAGTTATAAATTTAGTCAATTTTTAATTGAAACAGTTCTCCATGTGTTTTTAAAGTTCACAACCATGTGAATTCCTCTCTCCCTTTCTCTGTAGCCTATTCAGAACATGTATTTTTATATGCACATTTAGAATCCTACCTGGTATCACATGTACATTCTTGAGAGATTGCTGACTTAGCAGATACAAATTGTCAGAAGAGATCACTCCTCTGAATGCTGTTGGAAGTGAAAATTCAAACTATGGGTGACTTCCTAGTTGAACAACATTATACATAAATCCACGTTTAGTAAAATTAATATTTTTGGCTCTGTGGATTATATATATTTCATGATATATATATATATTGCTACATTTTAATGTCTGTTTGAGTGTGTGTGTGTGTGTGTGTGTATAGATAGATAGATAGATAGATAGATATACACTCTCCAGATTTTTGAAAATATGAAACATATGTGTCTTATTATATACTCCCTAAATTCATTCATGTACATGTATGTGGATTTATAATCAACTTTTCACAAGATTATTTTCAAAAATATTCATCCACCTGAAATACATATTTGTTTCCTAGTACTAAAAACAAACTTCAGTGAATGGTGCATACAAATCCAAATATTTCTACAGTAACTGTCCCAGTTTAACATCAATGCTTGTAGATTCCTATGGGACATGATGTGTATTTTGACGTTCATTTTTTAACAAAACTGGTACATTATTATTTCTTCAGTTTATGCACATCATAGGATATATATTTCATTAACAAGTTCACAAATTTATAGGCATTTGTTTCGCTTTCAATAACTTCCTTATTCAAAACTCTTGTATTCCTCCAGGTTTCTTGTCTGGTCTCTTCATGAGACTTCTTTCCAAACTCATTATTTCTGAAATCCATAATCACCTTTGAAACAAAATTCACACACTCTTTATGATAATCCATAAGCCTAATATTAAAATAAGATGGATACCTGGTTGGATTGAATGATTGCATATCAATATAAGATTTCCTGTATATTTTCAGATATCAATTCAATCCATTATTTAAATTTAGAACTTGTTACATTGTTTAATCAAAGTTTTGTCTATTCATGCATTATCTCTATATTCCTAGACACAGGGTACACCCATTTGTAACGCCAGTACTAATTTATATATCTTCAAAATATTGCTCCCAGAAACGGTGGAATAAATACTTATGTCATCTGATCTACATATACATTTTATCACAGTAATTTTCTGGACACAAAAAGCAAAGTTCACACTTATGATTTTACCAAAGCCTTAATGGAAAGTGAGTATGCATTACTAAAAACATCCATGTCCAGGTTGCCTAACGCTCTCAAATGTGAATCCTATTGGTCACTACATATTTGTTTCTTCCTAAGATTATATATTTTACCTCAAGCCTGTTGAAAATGTCTAATCCTATCAATCACTTTATCATTTGCCTGATTTACTAATGTCTCTATTAATATCTGCTTTCCTACATATTTTGCACAGTTTATCATTGTGACTGACTCTTCACATGTGCTCACATTTTCATTCACTCTCTACCCGAAACCCTATTGCTAAAGAACTTTTGGTTTAAATCCTACACTCTCTCTGCTTTCTAAACCTACTGACTATCTTTCAAATAATACCGAGTATCCCTTTTTGACTAGAAGTTCTCTTCGACATTCCATCATCCAAGGTACAAGGTCCTATGCCATTGTACATCGATTTATCTGAGACATCTCTGCAGAACATAATTCAAAGCTAAGTATCCCAATCAAGGGCCCAATACCCTTTTGGGCTTCAAATCTTACCTAGATTTCTGTTTTCATTCTAATATTTCACTTTTACATTCTTGTAAATATTACAGGTTCCCAATACAATTATTCATCCTGCAGAATGATTCTTAACCCAAATCGAACCTTTTATTAACCCTAACCATACACTCTTCCCTCAATCTAAGTTTACAGAAGAGCAGGGACAGAGTTGTTTTTACAATACAGGAATGTAGGTCATCTTAAACCTGCTGAGAACCTCAAAGGTCCATGCAGAAATGATACCTGGAGAAGATGTAGGCAGCTATGAAGGAGTTGAGAGAGCAAAAGTCACCTTGCATGGCAAACCACCTGGTCAGGATGAAGGGTCGTGTCTGAATCAGTCTCTCTATTCTAAATGTAGAGAAGGTGGACCAAACCAGGCCTTTGTTGAGAGATGTTCCCGGGTGCCTATGGTTGATATACCATTCTAACTTGTGAAAGTGTCACAGGAAGTAGGGGCAGCCTCTATCTCATGGGACCCTTGGAACCAACTGTTAGGACAAAGTGGTTGCCAAGGGAGTGAACTCATTCAGTTCTTGAAGGAAGTGTCCTACCTCACTTCCTTGGTATTGGAACTCTCTGAAATTGGGATCCAAGATGCCAGACACCCAGAGCCAGTCCCAGTCCCACTCCCACTGGGCTCAGTTGTTTGGATTTACCAAGGACAGAGTCAGTCTTTCTTGGTACCTACTGCTGAGAGAATGGCCAAATGCCAGGACAGATATGAAGAGGGTCTTTCCTGAGAAAGCAGGTAGTGGCTCACCACTGGATCCTGACAACTTCACAGAGTTGGCCAAGGCAACCAGAACTGAGACAGGACTGGCCATTTCGGGGAACATAGTTTGGCTCAACAGACAGAGGACACACTGGAGAGTCAGAGACTTACTTGTGGGAAGGAGATGCCTTTGTGGGTGTGGGTGTGAGTTTGTGGTTTTGTCTCATGTTCTGAAAATAGGTAGGAAAGGTGGTTTGTTTGGTTTGGAATGGACTGTTTCTAGTAAATCGTTTGACAAGGTGAGTGATTCTAGTTCGGTGTATCCCACTGTGTACGTGGTTTTGGACATTAAAAAACAGAATGCACCAATGGATGCATCCTGTCTAGTAGAAAGCTTCCCAGCATTCATCCTGCTCAACTGATGGATGGACTGCGGTGTGTCTTATGGATGGGGAACACCTACTATCTTCCTAAGTTCCTGTTTTCTTCCTGAATTCTGGCCACTCTCCAGAATAGGCTCATGGTTTTGTGTCCAAGATATATACCACCTCCAAGCTCTGTGCCATGGCCATGTACTGGACAGCTGAATGGAATGGGAGAATCACAGAAAACTCAGATATCAGTGTGACCAGGAAAGTCTCAGTGGAGAAATCCTGCTTTGGCCATTCTCTTACCTATATTTCTGTTGCCCTGAATGTCAGGAAGTTCTTTCCCTCAGCCCACCCCTTTGTTAAGCCTGAAGAAAACAGTTTTCAAATGGAAATGAAAGGGCATCACCTGTGGCTCTTTGCTTAATTTCTTTGTAAAGGGATGTGTCTGAATCAGCCTCTTGGCCCTGTGTGCGGTTGTGGCTTAGATTCTCAGCACCTCATGGATCTAAAGAAAGATCCCATGTGTGCATCCATAACCAAAATGGCAAAAAGATCTGTTATGGTGAATGAAGTCTCTTGCGTTCCTTTGTTAGGTTTCTGACCTACATCAAGTGAGAATAGGAATCCTTTGGTTCAAATGAATTCTTCAATGCCCTGAAGAAGTGGTTGTGTTTTCTCATGACTCCAAATCACATAAAGAATTGTTACCTGACACTCAGTAGGCCTCAAATTGGAGAAGCAGAGCTGTATTAACTGCAGTCCTATTTTATCACTCCTGGTTCACATGCAGGGTGTCCAGGCCACCATGACTTTAGGCAAATGAGGGGCAAGGGAGCTTATTTTGGACACTAACCCATACCCTACTAGACTCTGACTACTAATCCTAATATGATGGAGATTAATAACCCAAACAAAATAGAAATACAAGCAGTTCAGAGGAGTCATGTTGTATAGTTGGACTTGCCTTTTGCATTATATAGGGTAGGAGTTATAAATCTAGTCAATTTTTAATTAAAATAGTTCTCCATGTGTTTTTAAAGTTAACAAATATGTGAATTCCTCTCTCCCTTTTTGTGTAGCCTATTCAGCACATGTATTTTTATATGCACATATAGAATCCTACCTGGTATCACATGTTCATACTTGAGAGGTTTCTGACTTGGCAGATACTGCCGCGGTCCGGTTGGAGCAAAATAACCGGGGGGTGGGGGTTATGAATAACATGTGTATGTTGATATAGCAGGAGTGGAAGCCATTTATTGTAGGACAATAGAGGTATTTATACATTCCACCCAGGTTATCTAATTAACATAAACTAGATACTGCAGTCAACCAATCAGGAATCTCCACACTTAATGGCTCGCTTTTGTTACATCTCAAACCACTCCCTCTGGCATTTTGCCAGGCATCATCCAGACTTGTTTACACACTCTAACATTCCCCTGGCAAAATGCCAGGTGTTATTTTGACATGTTTACAGACTCTAACATTTCCCCCTTTTATTTAATTTAAATAAAGACCACAGTGGTTTTTACAGAAACACCATAAATAACCTGCTACAAACAGAAAGGGAGGATACAAAATGTCACAATACAAGCCAATTGATGAAGCACTTGGAGAAATAATACCAGCAATGACACTGTTAGCAAAGACACCGAGTTAAAATTTGTTATAGATTACAGTTTGTTGTCTCAGTCCAGGTAAAGCAGTGTCTCAATAGATTAACTCACAGTTCAGGTAAACCACAGTCCAGGTATGTTCTGCAGGCAGCTAGCTTAAATCACAGTCCTGGTAAGTTCTGCAGGCAGCTAGCTTAAATCACAGTCCATGTAAATTCTGCAGGCAGCTAGCTTAAATCACAGCCCAGGAAAGTTCTGAAGGCAGCTAGCTTGATCCAAAGTCTCCTCCGTTTCTCAGCCGAAGTCTCCTCCGGTTTTCAGCAACACTGGAAATTCTTCCACCCTTGTCCTCACCCGCACTGGGATGAAGGCAGGAACTCCTACCACTGGCTAAAGAAAATCCTATAGTATTCCACCAGGTGCTAAGAAAACAACCTTCTGAAAAATTTAGTACATTATCTCAAGGTTTTTTACATTTGAAAAAAGCCTTAATAGTGCTTATTATTTATTATCTTCCGGGTGTGGGAGAACCATTGTAGCTTAGTTATTGGCATTGAAAATGACCAAACATCAGGGAGCCAGTAGCATCTATGGCTGGCTGTAGCATCCTGGGCAGCCACAGATGGCCCTGGGGAGTGTCCAGGACTCAAACTGCCACGGGGCCCCGCTCCCCAGGCTGGGGGCGGGGAATTGCCGGCTGCCACTGCTTGAAAAGCCCTTGCTGCACAGTGACTGGCTTGAGCATGTGGCAGCCGAGGCGCCTATTCACACACACTCCGGAAACGAAAAGTATTCAGTAACAGCCTTTTGCTGAAACTTTTTTCCTGATAATCCTTCTTCTTCTTAACTTTCTTTTTCTTTCTGATTAGACTTCCTGGGCTTCCATCAACACATGCCCTAATTGCACTTGTTTCCACTGGGGTGCCTCTTTCCATTATCAATTTACTTCTCACCCCTTCCTTATTTTCATCACAAAGACAATACAATACACTGAGATAAAACAAGACACAATCATACTGTATCAATCTTCTCCATTTTTTGAAATGACCGTTTTTCCTCTCCCCCTATCTGCCTAGGGATGAGCAGATTTGCTCCCATCCTATCTATGGATGGGCAGCTTTTATTCGTCACTTACCCCCAAGTGTCCCAGGGCTCCCTGTATGGGCCACAATCTGCAGCAGTCCCACTGCAGCAAAATAACCGGGGCAGGGGGTGATGAATAACTAGTGTATGTTGATACAGTAGGAAAGGCGTGATAGGTAGGAAAGGCTATTTGTTTGGTATTGAGTGGACTGTTTCTAGTAAGTTGTTTGACAAGGCAAGTGTTTCTATATCTGTGTATCCCACTGTATCTCTGCTTGTAGACATTAGAAAAGATAATGCATCAATGGATTTGTCCTCTCCAGGAGAAAGTTTAACAGCATTCATCCTGCCCAATTTATGAAAGGACTGTGGCTTGCCTTATGGATGGGCAACACCTACAATATTCCTAAGTTCCTGTACTCTTCCTGAATTCTGGCCACTCTCCACAACAGGCTCATGGTTTTGAGTCCAAGATATGTACCACCTCCAAGCTCTGTGACATGGCCATGTACTGGATAGCTGAAGGGAATGGCGAGCATCTCAGAAAACTCAGATAACAGTGTGACCAGTAAAATCTCAGTGGAGAAACCCTGCTTTGGGCCTTTTCTTACATAATGTTCTGTTGCCCTGAATGTCAGGAAGGTCTTTGCCTCAGGCCAACCCTTTGTGAAGCCTGAAGAAAACAGTTTTCAAATGGAAATGAATGGGCATCACCTGTGGCTCTTTGCTTAATTTCTTCCAAAAGGGATGTGTCTGAATCAGCCTCTTGGCCCTGTGTGAGGCTGTGGCTTAGATTCTCAGCACCTGATGGATCTAAAGAAACATTCCTTTTGTGCTTCCAAAACCAAAATGGCCAAAAGGGCAGTCATTGTGGTTGAAGTCCCTCGCCTTCCTCTGTAAGGTTTCTGACCTACATCAAGTGAGAAGAGGGATCCATTGGGTCAAATGAGTTCTTCAAAACCCTGCAGAGGCTAGCCCGTAATTGCTTGGGTTTTCTCATGACTCCAATTCACATAAAAAATCTATACCAAACAGTCAGTAGGCCTCATATTGGAGAAGCTGGGCAGTACAAATGGCAGGCATATTTGATCACTACTGGTTCACAGGAAGGGTGTCCAGGCCACCCTGATTTTAGGCAAATGAGGGGTAAGGGAGCTTATTTTGGACACTGTCGTGAGCTTTGCCCCTCATGGAAAACCCCAGCCAGAGGTTATGATGAGTGTCTATATGGAAGAAGATGAGGGCCATGTGGGAGTGTTTTGGTTTTAATTGTGGTCATTTGTGTGGTGGTTGAAATAGATGACTGGGTCCACATGGGCTTGAAGTCTGGTGTGATTCCCCTTACAGACTGAGTTCTGAAACTGACCTCAGAGAAATATTGCCATGAGTTCTCTTGGGATTTTAGGAGGCCACGCATTAGAGTCGCCCTTGGAAACTCAGATCAAGTCCCAGGGTGGCTTTCCACAGAGCATCGGGAATCTCAGCCAGGATATCACATGATTTTATTATGAAAGACTTGGCAGCCATAGATGAGATTCAAAACAAACATGGACCTCACACTCTAGACCTCAATGGGCCTGGGTTCATGTGATCTTTTGGCCACTCTTTGGGAAGCCTTGACTGTGAGAATTCTCCAGAGCTTTCATTGAAATGAGCTTCCATACCATTTAATGGTTCTTGAAAGAATTGAAACCTACAGTGCCTCCAACTTCATCCGTGAAAAATGCTAGATAAATACCAAGAAATTTTTGAAATTCCCATAACCAGGTGTCAGAGGAGAACATTTGGATGTCCTGTTGCTGATCAGGAGTGTTCCAGACAGTGGTTTCATTGACTGGGTTTCATGAAAATGGTGTAGAACTGAAATGCCAGTATGTTGGAGCCTGCTGAGTATTGGGCCCAGAACTGTGGTGTGCAGGTGTGGGATAAAACATTTGTGTTGGGGCCATTTGGATCTACCATTGACTTCCAAATGGCTTGTGACTGACATGGTGCAGCCAGCAGACCCTTATATGTAAAGGCATCTTGTTATATGGAGAGGTTTCAGGGCAATGTTACGAATCAGGTTGCTATCTTCAAGTGGGCAAGCTATGTGGGATAGAATCCTGGTTGGTGCATTCTCTTGCAGACTCTGACCGACCACACGTGACAGAACTACCTTCAGCACTGTGTCCCAGTTGAACTTCTTGTATTTCGTAGAGCAAATACCAAACTCCCAGTGCAGCAGCAAGAAACACCATGAATAGTGGAGGATGACTAAATGGGTACACAGTCCACACAGGGAGACACTTAGCCTTCAGTGGCCACAGTTTACCTACAAAGAGAGAATTCAGCACTTTGCCTCATTTTCATTGAAAAATAAGAAACCAATTTCTTCAGGTCACATAGATGCAGAGCCAGCTTTGATGGTCTCACAACAAAGGAAGCTAAAGCTCCTGAAAACAACATATATTTCAAGTGCCCAACCTCAGAGGCAGTTTCTCAAAAAGTCGTTAGGCCAGCAGAGCTCCATGTTTGTGGAGTGTTTACCTGTTAGACAAGGATGCAAGAAAAGACCACTGACTCCAATTAAAATCAAATTAAACTAAGCTTATTATTTTCACCAGCCAGGCTAACTCTCTCCAGGCTAACAGCAACCCCAACTTACCTACAGCCCAGCTTTAAAGCCCAGAAAGTTACACAAAAGGGGGGTTAGAGATAACAGAACTCGGACAAGCATCACACTAATGGTAGTTTATATATATATATATATATATATATATATATATATATATATATATATATATATATATATATATATATTTTTTTTTTTTTTTTTTTTTTTTTTTTTTTTTGCTGGCCCCAACATCAGAATTTGTGAGGACCATTAGACCCTCAGAGATGGTCATTGTCTGTCCAGGGAAGGCCAATATTTATGATGTGTCGCTAATGTTTCACAGAGTGCTGCTATCTGGTCAGAGAGCCAGACATGGGTGAGTTCAAGGCATGGGCAGGCATTCCAAGCAGGTTCAGAATTTGCAGTAATTTATAGTAAAGCCAAAATTATCTTATCATGGCTTTGTGGCAAGATGGCTCCCAATTTTAATAAAAGATCAGGTTGGGCCTATCATTCCCCCCTTTTCTTATGTGTTCCTTTCAAATCTTTGATAGATTAAGGGAAGTGCACTGAGGAAATTTAAATCCCTCAGGTAACAGTCTCCAAATTTCTAGAACTCACCCAAAACGGGTCTCCCTGATTTTACCTGACTTAATTAATTACGTATATTGATAGTCTATTTATTTTTGGCTCCATTGTTGTAAGAAGGGAGGCCTCACGCATTTTGGATTCTTCTGCGCTGAGAGAGGGTGACGTAAGGGTCATGGCATGAGGGACATGAGTTGCCTTTTAGAATTTAGTTGAGGGACATGAGTTGCCTTTTAGATTTCAGCTTGGTTTGAAGTCTGGTTGGGGAAGAACAGGTTGTAAAGTCATCTGGGAATGGGTTCTTCTATGAGAGTAACAAAAACCATGAGTAATGAATAAATGTTGCAGCAGCTGGAACATGTCACCGTATAGAAGTTCCCTCACCATTCTTTAATATCCTCAGTTATCAGGACTGTCAACTTAATATTTAATTTTTTGTTTTACAGTTGTCCCTCCCCATAAGATACAGTTTATTAATTTAATGTCATCTGATCTTGCAAAATCCTTTTTCTAGTATGACCTCTGTGTCTAATAGAGAAACCTTTAATTCTGTTACTCAGGGCTGGATAATCGTACTAGCAAACACCAAGCCTACCTCTGTAGGTTAGGAATATCTGTAGGCCCTAAACTAAATTTTCTGCCTCTGGCAGCTCCTCTTAATAGTCTCTTTTTATAGTTATCAGGCATTCCTGTCTGAGAATCCTTCTTTGTAACCTCCAGTCTTACTTATTTTGGGAGGCTAACATAAAGTGTATACCTTAAAATATTAATATTTGTTTTCTTGGCCGATTCATTTAACTTTAATTTTAAATCCTAATCTTAAACATCCAGCAAATAAATTTTAACAGGCTTATATTGAGAGTACTGGGCTTTAATATCTATAACTTAATTATTATTTATCTTTTCATTAATTGGGATATGTATTATTCTGTCTGTCTTGTAGGTGATGACTTATTATCTTAAATTAACCCATGTTGTGTTATTAAAGCAACACTTCTGTAAAAGACTAACAGGGAATCTTTAGATCACTTATAAGCAAATTAAAAATAAAATTTTTTAACAAGAGTGAAAATACTTAGTTTCTGTAATAGCTACCCTGAAATTTTTGGCTGAGTTATACATTATATGCCCTGTTTGAGATCCTAGTAATCTTCACAGAAAAACAAAAGAACTTTTGAACATAACTTTAAATGAAATAAAATCTGACCTACTCCTTTTGTAGTCATTCTCACATGTAGTAAGATGGGACACAGAGCCTTATCTCAGGTAAGGCAGGCCTCTTTATAAATATTAAGTGTTTTAGTTCTAAAGCTGATCATTGTTTTTTAAATATCATTTTACAAAGTTTACATAAATTGTTTGAGGTCACATGAACATTATCTAACATCATATGACATCACATTTAAAACATGGATTAAAGAAAGACTGAAAGATTTTAACCTTTACATATATTAGGCTCTGATTAACTTAAAAATACATTTAAATTGTTCCCCAATGAAAAAAGTAACATAAAACTTTACATATCTTATTGATAACAGGTAAATAAATCCCCAGTACATTTTTTTTTACCATACAACTTCAGAATACCAGCTTGATATAATGCTCTTTAAATGTTTCTAACTTACAAACTTGTATACCTGGAAGATATGAGCACATTAATAGCATCAAAATTACATTGATATTTCTAGATTAACCAAGTTTAGCTTTTAAAGAAATGGCAGTAGAGTGCTCTAAAATAACAGTTCTTATTTAATCAGTTGTTTAATTTTTATGGTTGCTTGCTCTAGAAAAAATAAAACTTAATAAACACAATGTTATGGGTAAACTTATGTTTTCAGAAATTTTTGTCTCTTTAACACATGACTGATTTTTACAATCTGATACAGACCTTAGTAAATCAATCGGGTATCTAACAAATGTACTCAAGAATGAGAAATTCCACATCAAATTTACTTTACTTATTTATTAAAATATTAGACAAATGTATTGAAGAGTGTAAACCATTTTTTTGTTGAAGGAAAAGTCCTAGAATCAAGGCATTTTAGACATTTTGTAGATATTAATATTTTATTAGATTTTTGAACACCTATAAAAACTTGTAAGCTTAAATTTAAAAACATTTATTTTTTTCTGTTTATCCAATTTAAATTGAACAATTTTAATCACGTGAATTAAAGATCTTTGGATCCACTTTTTTTAAATTAATTTTTATTGTAGGTTGTTCAAAAAATTACATAGTTCTTGATATATTATATTTCACACTTGATTCAAGTGGGATATGAACTCCCGTTTTTACCCCATATACAGATTGCAGAATCACATCAGTTGCACAACCATTCATTTACATATTGCCATTCTGGTGTCTGTTGTATTCTGCTGCCTTTCCTATCCTCTACTATCCCCACTCCCCCATCCCCTCCCCTCTTCTCTCTCTACCCCCTCTACTGTAATTCATTTCTCCCCCCTCATATTTTTCCTCCTTTCCCCTCACTTCCTCTTGTATGTAATTTTGTATACCCCTGAGGGTCTCCTTCCATTTACAGGAAATTTCCCTTCTCTCTCCCTTTCCCACCCACCTCTCATCCCTGTTTAATGTTAATCTTCTTCTCATGCTCTTCATCCCTACTCTGTTCTTAGTTACTCTCCTTATATCAAAGAAGACATTTGCCATTTGTTTTTGAGGGATTGGCTAGCTTCACTTAGCATAATCTGCTTTAATGCCATCCATTTCTCTCCAAATTCTATGATTTTGTCATTTCTTAATGCAGAGTAATACTCCATTGTGTAAAAATGCCACATATTTTTTATCCATTCGTCTATTGAATGGCATCTAGGTTTTGCTTCCACAGTCTTGCTATTGTGAATTGTGCTGCTATGAACATGGATGTAGCAGTGTCCCTATAGTGTGCTCTTTTTAGGTCTTTAGGGAATAGACCGAGTAGGGGAATAGCTGGATCAAATGGTGGTTTTATTCCCAGCTTTCCAAGAAATCTCCATACTGCTTTCCAAATTGGCCGCACCAATTTGCAGTCCCACCAGCAATGTACAAGAGTACCCTTTTCCCAACATCCTCGCCAGCACTTGTTGTTGTTTGACTTCCTAATGGCTGCCAATCTTACTGGAGTGAGATGGTATCTTAGGGTGGTTTTGATTTGCATTTCTCTGACTGCTAGAGATGGTGAGCATTTTTTCATATACTTGTTGATTGATTGTATGTCCTCCTCTGAGAAATTTCTATTCAGGCCCTTGGCCCATTTGTTGATTGGGTTATTTGTTATCTTATTGTCTAATTTTTTGAGTTCTTTGTATATTCTGGATATTAGGGCTC
Source organism: Callospermophilus lateralis (assembly GCF_048772815.1). Lineage (NCBI taxonomy): Eukaryota > Metazoa > Chordata > Mammalia > Rodentia > Sciuridae > Callospermophilus > Callospermophilus lateralis. The sequence continues at coordinate 83,403 of NW_027513520.1, read as the reverse complement.
TGTGTGAAGTGTGAGGAGTAAAGATTTGTTCCCAGGATGTAGGATCCCTATTTACCTCTCTTATTCTTTCTTTTGCTGAGAAAAAACTTTTTAGTTTGAGTAAGTCCCATTTGTTGATTCTAGTTATTAACACTTGTGCTATGGGTGTCCTATTGAGGAATTTGGAGCCCAACCCCACAGTATGTAGATCATAGCCAACTTTTTCTTCTATCAGACGCCATGTCTCTGATTTGATATCAAGTTCCTTGATCCACTTTGAGTTAACTTTTGTGCATGGCAAGAGAAAGGGATTCAGTTTCATTTTGTTGCATATGGATTTCCAGTTTTCCCAACACCATTTGTTGAAGATGCTATCCTTCTTCAATTGCATGCTTTTAGCCCCTTTATCGAATATAAGATAGTTGTAGTTTTGTGGATTGGTTTCTGTGTCCTCTATTCTGTACCATTGGTCCACCCACCTGTTTTGGTACCAGTACCCTGCTGTTTTTGTTACTATTGCTCTATAGTATAGTTTGAAGTCTGGTATAGCTATCCCGCCTGATTCACACTTCCTGCTTAGCATTGTTTTTGCTATTCTGGGTCTTTTATTTTTCCATATGAATTTCATGATTGCTTTCTCTATTTCTACAAGAAATGCCGTTGGGATTTTGATTGGCATTGCATTAAACCTATAGAGAACTTTTGGTAATATCGCCATTTTGATGATGTTAGCTCTACCTATCCATGAACAGGGTATATTTTTCCATCTTCTAAGATCTTCTTATATTTCTCTCTTTAGGTTTCTGTAGTTTTCATTGTATAAGTCTTTCACCTCTTTTGTTAGGTTGATTCCCAAGTATTTTATTTTATTTGAGGATATTGTGAATGGGGTGGTTGTCCTCATTTCCATTTCAGAGGATTTGTGGCTCATATACAGGAATGTCTTTGATTTATGTGTGTTGATATTATATCCTGCCACTTTGCTGAATTCATTTATTAGCTCTAGTAGTTTCTTTGTAGACCCTTTTGGGTCTGCTAGGTATAGAATCATGTCATCTGCAAATAGTGATAATTTGAGTTCTTTTCCTATTTTTATGCCTTTAATTTTTTTCTTCTGTCTAATTGCTCTGGCCAGTGATTCGAGAACTATGTTGAACCGAAGTGGTGAGAGAGGGCATCCCTTAAAATTTGTTTTTATGAGTGCTTTTTTTATTATGAGCGCTCCTTATATATGTTAATTTCTGTATCATATATATGATTAAGAATATATATATATATATATAGACATACAACAAATAACAAAAGTGTGCACACATAATAATAGTAAAGGCCTTGTAGCTTTTAGCAGGTGAAATCTCCATTGCCATGTTTTAAAAACTCCACAGTTGGTCAAAGATAGAACTGATCAGAAAAACATTAACCTAGGTCTGTAGGATCAAAATTATGAGTTAGAAAAATTAAAGGATCTAAGGAAAAAAATAAGAGTCCTAGAAAAAATAACTGACCAGTAATTAGTAAATACCATACTATTTACTTTTTTTTTTCCTTAAGCCTCATATCAGTCTCCTACTGATCTTGCAGGCTTCTTTCATTTGCATTTCAATCTAAGTCCTGGCTGAGGTCTGGAAGGAGCAGGAAAAAACTGCTATTCTGAGCAGACACCTCAGGCCTAACGCATTTTAACCATAATTTTCCAGATAGGATGTTGAAAATTTTGATACAAGCTTAAGACAAAATTTACAAAATTTTATATCTTTACATCTTGTGTTGTCAACAGATACCATACTATGATTTACTATCCTTGTCCAAATTAATGCACTGGTACACACAGTGACATTTTCCCAGGCTACCCAATTAAAAATTGGTGAAAAAAAAAAGACTGAATGATTGGAAAATTTCTTGCCAACTTGGAAGTAGAGTTCTTTAGTTTTCCATCCTAAGTATTTAAGTTCTCTGGCATGAATTATCTGAAATCATAAACTAAACAATTATCTCAATCTGACTTTTAACGGCAAGATTCTGCAATGCTTCAAAAACCCAATAAGCTACCAGATTGTTACAATAAAACATCATCATTTAGACACACATTCAGGTAAAATCATTCCCAAGAAACAATATATAATATCAACACATTATTGCACATGTCTTAAAGTGCCAGAAACAAAGACACACGACAGACAGAAAGGAGCTCCAGACTATGACTGACAGACAGAAGCCTTTAAAACAGAGCAGATAAGAGAAAAATCTCCTACACCAGTTGCACCACAGATGTCCCCACAAGGGGACCAGATGTTTTCACAGAGGAGCATCCTGAAATGTAAAATCAAGGGTCTCCATAGTGACTTTCCTGCATTTAGTGTCCCCTTTTTTTCTCTCTTTTTTAAGATGACAGAGGTGGCATTATCGTTAAATTGCAGGGAAAGACCTAGGGAATTCTCTGAAAAAATAAGGCTTCAGCAGCTGCTGGGAGTCCCTCAGTCCCTCCTTTTACTTACAGGATTTGCTCCTCTGTTTCAGTTCCACCACAAGCATGCTCCATCTCCTAACATTTCTGTAGTCAGCTCTCAAAAAGTTCCAGGGTGCGGGTGGGTTATCAAAATTTGTAACTTAAAGTTGGGTTCCTGAACTTGAAGCCAATTAATGCCAATTTAAAAATGAGGACAGGGTTTTGAGAAAAAGAAAAACGAAGGTTTATTGCTTTGCTAAAAAAGATAAACACAGGGACTCTGCCAAAAGGTTGTGACTCTCTTTATCTGGAGGGACAAGGGATTTTAAAGGAGTTTCACTTATTAACCTGGGAGATACTCAGTTCTTAGGTCCCCCGCAGGCACTGCCCTCTGCAGTGAGTGTGCTCCAGGCAGCCAGCTAGGGGCTTCTATCATACTGCTTAACAAACTGGTGTAAAGTTCAATGCAGTTCCTTTAAACTCAGTCCAAAGGGTGTCAGGCTTACTTGCTTTATTTTCATGTCCGATATCCTTAAGTTTTCACTACAGAAATCACACAACAAAATGCACAAAAACAAACAAACAAAAAACATATAGAACACAGAACAAAACAAGAAAAAAAAAAAAAAAAAAAAAAAAAAAACAGAAATCCGGCGCCGAAACAGGAAAACAGAGGAGCAATGCAATGTCTTCCTAAAGCTCCCCCTAGGAGCGCATGCGTGCCCGTTGGCACCTCTCTACCCTTCCAGATGAATTCCCTAGAGAACAGAACAGATGACAGAATGATTCTTGTTACTGTCCCAGACAGGAGTATATGTGAGCCTCCTCAGTCCACCTCTCTGTCATCAGAAGAGATCTCCCTTAACCGGATATCAGATGTTATAAAGGCACCAATTACCTATGGATGCCTCCTCCACCAGGAGCTTGCTAATAGTTTTAATGCGGTGGTTCACTGCAGTGCTCCCTGAACTGAAGGCTAACTCCAAGGCCTTGGACCATCTCAAGTTGCACAAACCCTAGAGGTGCTCTCAAGCTTGGAGCCCTGGAAGGAAGGCCAACTTCAGAATTTACAGCAGTCTGGTCTTGTGATCTTGTCCGGCAGGGTCATCTCACTGGGGAACTCCAAAATATTAGACCAGGAACGCATGCAAAGACCACTGACTCCTAGTAAAATCAAATTAAGGCAAGCTAATTATTTCAAAGGGAAAGGCTACCTCTCCCTCCCAAAATGGCGGGAGCAAGACAGCAAACCCACCTTTCCTATAGCCCAGCTATATAGCCCAGAAAGATGCACAAAAAGGGGGTTACAGATAACAGAACTTTAACAAGCATCACACTAACGGTAGTTTACATTTTTTTTTAAGCTCACCCCAACATCAGAAATTATGAGGACCATTAGAGCCTCAGAGACTCGTTGTCTGGCCAGGGAAAGAAAATATTTATGAGGTGTCACTAAAGTTTCAGAGAGGGCTGCAATCTGGTCAGAGAGCCAGGCATGGGTGAGTTTAAGGCATGGGCAAACATTCCAAGCAGGTTCAGAATTTGCAGTAATTTATAATAAATCCAAAATTATCTTTTCATGGCTTTCTGGCAAGTGGGCTCCCAATTTTAATAAATGATCAGGTTGGGTCTATCAACCCTGTCCCTTACTTTTGGAAACTCCCCTTCCACATCCAAGCTTGTGAACTCCTGAGCATTTTCCATTCCAGATATGTATTCACAGATTTTCTAACTCTTCTCCTCTAATTGTGTATTACTTGGGGCGAATGTAATGTCAAGGCATTGTTCTGGATGAGAATGGGAAGATTTTTTGCATACACATTGGATTCATTATCTAATTTTTCATTCGAAATACTTAATCCCTGACACTAAAACCTACCCTACTGGACTCTGACTACTAATGCAAATATGATGGAGATAAATTACCCCAACAAAATAGAAATACAAGCAGTTCAGAGGAGGCATGGTGCATAGTTGGACTTCCCTTTTGCATTATGTAGTGTAGGAGTTATAAATCTAGCAAATTTTCAATTTAAATAGTTCTCCATGTGTTTGAAAGTTAACAAATATTTGAATTCCTGTCTCCCTTTCTCTGTAGCCTATTCAGCACATGTATTTTTATATGCACATATCAAATCCTACCTGGTACCACACGTACATTCTTGTGAGGTGGATGAATTGGCAGATACAATTTGTGAGAATAGATCACTCATTCTAAACGCTGTTGGAACTGAAAATTCAACCTATGGGTGAGCTTCCTAGTTGAACAACATTATACATAAACCCATGTTCAGTAAAATGAATATTTTTGGATCTGTGGATGATATATATTTCATGATTAATTTAGATTGCCATATATATTGCTACTTTTTAATGTCTGTGTGTGTGTGTTTTATATATATATATATATATATATATATATATATATATATATATATATATATACTCTCCAGATTTTTCAAAATATGAAATATATGTGTCTTATTATACACTCCCTAAATTCATTCATATTCATATATGTGGATTTATGATCAACTTTTCACAAGACTATTATCAGAAATATTCATCCACCTGAAATACATATTTGTTTCCTAGTACTGAAAACAAACTTCAGTGAATGGTGCACACAAATCCTAATATTTCTACAGTAACTCACCCAGTTTAACATCAATGCGTATGGATTCCTATGGGACATGAAGTGTATTTTGACGTTCATTTTTATTCAACTCTGGTACATTACTATTTCTTCAGTTAATGCACATCATAGGATAAATATTTCATCCACAATTTATCAAATTGATAGGCATTTGTTTCACTTTCAATCACTTCCTGATTCAGAACACATGTATTCCTTAATGTTTCTTGACTGCTCGTTTCATGAGACTTCTTTCCAAACACATTATTTTCAATTTCCATTATCGCTTTGAAGCAAATCTCACACACCCGTCTTGATAAACCATTAAAGTAATATTACCATTATATGTATAATTGGTTGGAATTAATGATTGTATATCAATATAAGATTTTCTGCATATTTTCAGATATAAATTCAATCGATTATTTAAAGTGTAATCAGTTATATTATTTATTCACAGTATGGTCTCTTCATGCATTATCTCTACATACATAAACACAGGGTACACCTCTTTGTACCCCCAATATTAATTTATATGTCTTCAAAATATTGCTCCCAGAAATGGTGGAAAAAAATACTCTGTCAACTGATGTACATAAACATTTTATCACAGTAATATTCTGGACACAAAATGCAAAGTTCACACTTATGATTATACCAAAGACTAAATGGAATGTAAACATGGATTACTAAAAAAATCCATGTCCAATTTGGCTAATGCTCTCAAATGTCAATCCTATTAATGATTACATATTTGTTTCTTCCTAAGATTATATATTCAAATTCAACCCTGTTGAAAATATCTAATACTATCACTCACTTTATACTTTGTCTGATTTCATAATGTCTCTATAGATATCTGCTTTCCTACATATTTTCCCCAGTTCATCATTGTGACTCATTCTTCACATGTGCTGACATTGACATTCACTCACTAACCGAAACCCTGTTGCTAAAGAACTTTTGGTCCAATTCCTATACTCATTCTTTTTTCTAAACTTACTTACTATCTTCCTAATCCACCTACTGTCCCCTTTTGACTGGATATTCTCTTCGACATTCAATCATCCAAGGTACAAGGTCCTATGCCATTTTATATCGATTTATCTGAGACATCTGTGCAGAACATAATTCAAAGCTAAGTGTCACAATCAAAGGCCCAATTCCCTTCTGGGCTTCAAATCTTACCTAGATTTCTGTTTTCATACTTACATTTCACCTATTTATTCTTGTAAATATCGCAGATTCCCAATACCATTATTCATCCTGCAGAATGATTCCTAACTCAAATCGAATATGTTATTAATCCTAACCATACACTCTTCCATCAATCTAACTTTACAAAAGAGTAAGGACACAGTTTGTCTTACAATACAGGAATGTAGGGGATCTTCCACCTGCTGAGAACCTCAAAGGTCCTTACAGAAATGATCCCTGGAGAAGATGTTGACAGCTATGGAGGACCTGAGAGAGAAAAATTCATTTTCCATGGAAAACAACCAGGTCAAAATGAAGGGATGTGTCTGAATCAGCCTCTCTCTTCTTAATGTAGAGTAGTTGGACCAAATTAGGCATGTGTGGAGAGCTGTTCCCGGGTGCCGATTTTTGATATAAAATTCTTAGCTTGAAGTGTCACAGTAAGTAGGGGCAGGCTCCATCTCATGGGAACCTAGGAAACAACTTTTAGGACAAAGTGTTTGCCAAGGCAGTGACCTCATTCAGTTTCTGAATGAAGTGACCTACCTCACTTCTTTGGTGATGGAACTCTCTGAACTGGGGATCCAAGAAGCCAGGCACCCAGAGTCAGTCCCAGTCCCAATCCCAGTGGGCTCACATGTTTGTATTTACCAAGGACAGAGTCAGACTTTCTTGGTACCTACTGATGTGAGGATGGCCAAATGCCAGGAGAGCTCTGAAGAGGGCCAGTTCATGAGAAAGCAGGCAGTGTCTCACCACTGGTTCCTGAAAACTTCACTGAGTTGGCCAAGGAGACTAGATCTGAGAGAGTTTCCCAATACTATTATTCATCCCGAAGAATGATTCCTAACCCAAATTGAACATGTTATTAAACCTAACATACACTGTTCCCTCAATCTAACTTTACAGAAGAGCGGGGACAGTGTTGGTCTTACAATACAGGAATGTAGGGGATCTTCCACCTGCTTAGAAACTCAAAGGTCCATGCAGAAATCATTCCTGGAGAAGATGTAGGCAGCTATGAAGGACTTGAGAGAGCAAAAGTCATCTTCCATGGCAAACAACCTGGTCAGGATAAAGGAGTGTATCTGAATCAGCCTCTCTCTTATTAATGTAGAGAAGATGGATCAAACCAGGCCTGTGTGGAGAGCTATTCCTGAGTGCCTATGGTTTATATACCATTCTAACTTGTGAAAGTGTCACAGGAAGTAGGGGCATCCTCCATCTCACGAGACCATAGGAAGCAACTGTTAGGACAAAGTGGTTGCCAAGGGAGTGACCTCTTTCAGTTTCTGAAGGAAGTGACCTCACGTCACTTCCTTGGTGTTGGAACTCTCTGAACTTGGGATCCAGGAAGCCAGGCACCCATTGCCAGTCCCAGTCCTACTCCTAGTGGGCTCACTTCTTTGGATTTACCAGAAACAGAGTCAGTCTTTCATGGTACCTACTGATGTGGGGATGGCCAAATGCCAGAAGAGCTCTGAAGAGGGGCCTTTCCTGAGAAAGCAGGTAGTGGCTCATGCTGGCTCCTGAAATCTTCGCAGAGTTGGCCACGAAGACCAGATCTGAGACAAGACAGGCTATTTTTGGGGAACATAGTATGACCCACCAGTCAGAGAATACTCCAGATAGTCACAGATGTACTTGGGGGAAGCAGGTGCCTTTGTGGGTGTTGGTGTGGGATTCTTTTTTTGTCTCATGTTCTGAGAATAGGTTAACCAGTACCCTGGTTATTAATTGGTAGTTACATTAGGCTTATAGACCCCAGAACTCAGGACAGGTAGAAAAAATAAATAGAACCATTAAATAGACCTTTACGAAATTACTCTTAGAGACCTGCATAAAAGATTGGACTATGCTCCTGCCTTATCCACTGTTTCATGCAAGAAATACTCCCTCTGTTTCTTTGTGTAACCTCACCACCTGTGAAATTCTCTATGGTGCCCTTCCTCCAGTAAGGGACCTAACCCCAACTCTAAGACCTAAGGATCCCTTCCACACCCCCTAGCTTGACAGACTTAAAGCTCTTGAAAGAACTCATTGATATCTGTTCAAACAGCTGGCCACGGCCTACCAAACTGGGGACAAGGGGACTCCACTTCAATATAATGTAAGAGACTTCATCTACATAAGAAGACATCAGGTTTCATTCCTCGAACCCCGATGGAAAGGAACATACCAGGTACTACTTATAACACCTACATCAGTAAATGTATACGGAATCAATTCCTGGATCCATGCCTCTCATCTCAAGCCTGCGCTCTGTCCAGACTCTTGCTGGAAACTGGAAATGACTAGTAACCCTTTCAAATTGTGTATTCACCATATGAATAAGGCTATAGACTCTCCCCTTGGCCACCAGTAGTCCTAAACCTCATTAGGTGGTTCATCAGCGATGGCTGATCACAAATCCTACTAGAGAAGAAGTATGGTCTATCTCGCTTACAGCCCCCATAGGGACCTGGTGGCCATCTCTCCACCCAGACATTTGTCAGCTGGCTATAGGTTTTTCCTATTGGGATATATCTGATAAAGTGGATCCCACTAAAATTCTATTAAATACCTTCTGTATCATCGATAATGGAAACAAACATTATGGATGTAGGGACACGCGAGCAAGATGCAGGTTGGCTAGCCCAGATTACTATGTTTGCATGGCAGACTATCAAAGCCACAAAGAGCCACGGCTGTGAGGGGAAAAAGCCAACTTCTTCTGTAAGTCATGGGGATGTTAGCATACAGGGACTGCCTGGTGGAACCCAAACTCCCCATCAAATTCAGTACACAGCATTGGCCATATTACCAATTAGACAACCAAAACCGATGGACCCCAGAAGGCTCTCTAGATCCTCAAATTATGCATGACATTTTTAACTTCTACAAGTGATCAAAAGGGTGGAAGGAGATTCCCCTATGTGAAGACCTTTTCCCTCCTTCACTCACGTCCTGAACTATGCTTCTCCAATAGATCCTAACCCTCAGCCTTCTGCTCCAGACTCTCTGCTTTCACTCCCACCTGAGCAACCTGATTTCTCCCCTCCATTTACTAGATCAAAAAACCAAACCTCGGCCGGTTCTCAGACAATTGCGCCCTTGCTGAGGTATCAGGTACTGAGGTACCCCTCCACCCACTCAGTCCCCTTTTCTCCAGTAAGTGCCCAGAGCAGGTCCCATCAGGTCCTCTTACCAGCTAACCCAAAGCTCAAACCAGCTGAGGAGATCCCTCAGACCACTATCCAAGATGTAATAAAAGTGACCTTTAAAGTTGCCTTGTCATCACTGAAAACAGGTGACTAAGAATTTAAAGTCCCTCACAGGCTTTTTGGGATACTCACTCCTGTCGTCCCCTCTGCTCTACCTGTTCTACTGCTCAAGTTTTTGTTGCCAGGAAAATCACAAACCCCTTTCCCAATATTTTTTTACATCTCTCCTTCCTAATTCTCAGATAAACGGAGCTGCTCTCAGCCTTGCTTTCCACGTCTTTCCCCTCTTCACCAGGCCCACAGAAAAGTCTTATATGACCTTCTCCAGAAGTCTTCACCATTGCTGACTTTAGGACTTTCAGCAAAAGAGTCCCTATAAAAGAATTCAATGTAGATAAACTCCGTGTTTTCATGTCGCCCTGTTCTACTTGGCCAGTGGCTGGAAAAATCAGCACTCCTAAGCTAGACACCCCCTTACGAGTTTTTCACAAAATAAGTGAACAAGGCCTCTGGCCTTGAGCTGGGGATTCTCAGAGATGGCTACAATTCTAAGTAAAGAAGTTACCAACTAGGCTCCATGGTAACAGCTGGCAGGGAGAAAAAAAAGAGAAAAAAAAAAGCTCTCCCTGTCCCAAGTGTCCTTGAAAAGTTAACTTGCCGAGAACAGAGGAAAAAATAAGAGAAACAAAAACTGCTTTTTGTGAACTTCTGCAGACTGTGAACTTCTGAGCCCCTTCCCTTACATGTTGGGTACAAATTCTGAAACTACCTAAACTTGGGGCTCAGAAGATTAATTGATTACAACAGAAGCAATACCCTCTAAATCCGTTTGCAACCAAATAGGGCTGTTTCTAAGATAGCACCGAAGACAGGCTGTTTCCCTGTCTTCGGTGCTATCTTAGATTCCTTTCCTTTTCCGTACCTACAACAGTATAATTCTATATACTTAAACATTGTTTATGTTTTCATGAAATGGTCAACAGATGTGATTAATTATGTAATGGTGCAGATGTTTCCCAGAGTGTCCTAGGATGATGCATGTTCATTTAAAGATCAAATCGGAGGGCATACAACCTGTTTCCACCGGGAACCTGTATCTCTCACTTTAGCCATCCTATTAGGAATAGGAGTTGCTGCAGGAGTGAGCACAGGAACCCTAGTCCATGGGACACAACAAATGACCCAATTAGAAGCAGCAATAGACCAAAAATTAAAGATAATAAAACCTCCATCACAGCTTTACAGGAATGTTTAACCTCTCTCTCTGAAGTTGTTTTACAGAACAGGCGAGGGTTAAACCTTCTCTTCATGAGAGAAGGGGGACTTTGTGCTGCATTGAGGGAAGAAGGTTGTTTTTATGCCGACCATACTGGAATTGTATAAGAACCTATGAGTATATTAAGAAAATGCCTTTAAGAGTGTCAACGAGAGAGAGAGGCCCAAAAAGGGTGGTTTGAGTCTTGGTTCACACAGTCCCTCTGGTTAACTATGCTTTCATAAGCCCAGGCCTGTCCATTAATAATCCTCATATTATTGCTAACTGTAGGACCCTGTTGGCTCAACCATGTAGTTTCCTTTCTCAAAGCTCAAATTGGACAATTTAAACTTATGGTAATCAGACAACAATATACCCCACTAGGAGACATAAAATGTGACACCCTTCAATGATCACTTTCATGATTAAAAGTAACCAGAAGAAGAATTGGGGAATAAAATGTTAATAAAATAGGTACTTGTCACTTCCTATTTTTCTGTATGCTTAATAAAACACTGTTGAAATCTTGAGAACTGTTTGCTAATCTTGTTCCCAGAATGTGCTGTCCCCAACTGCCAAACTGCAGAATGTACTCCATCATCCCGTTGAAAGCAAACTGCCCACTCTCCCTGACGCATCAATAAATTTCCCTCCCTGCCCTCTCCAAGGAAAGTATATAAGCTCTTTTTAAGCTGTTCTCAGGACTCTCTGCTCTATTCAAGTGAGCTCTGAGCCCCAGCATGCTGGACCCTCAATAAACCCTTTGTTGTTGCATGAGACAGTCTCTTGGTGGTCTCTTCCTCCTATGCCTGCCCGACCATTACAATATTCCAACTCTATATTCTTATAAATATCTCAGGTTCCCAATACCATTATTCATCCAGCAGAATAATTCCTAACCCATATCAAACATGTTATTAAACATAACCATACACTCTTCCCTCAATCTAACTTTACAGAAGAGCAGGCACAGAGTTGGTATTACAATACAGGAATGTAGGGGATTGTTCATCTGCTGAGAACCTCAAAGACCCATGCAGATATGATCACTGGAGAAGATGTAGGCAGCTATGAAGGACCTGAGAGAGCAAAAGTCATCTTCCATGGAAAACAACCTGGTCAGTATGAAGGGTTGTGTCTGAATCAGGGTCTCAAATTTTAATGTAGAGAAGATGGACCAAACCAGGCCTGTTTAGAGAGTTGTTCCCGGGTGCCTATGGTTGATATACCATTCTAACTTGTGAAACTGTCACAGGTAGTAGGGGCAGCCTGCATCTCATGGGACCCTTGGAAGCAAATGTTAGGACAAAGTGGTTGCCAAGGCAGTGACCTCATTCAGTTCCTGAAGGAATTGACCTCACCTCACTTCCTTGTTGATGGAACTATCTGAACTTGGGATCCAGGAAGCCAGGCACTCAGAGCCAGTCCCAGTCCCAGTCCCAGTGGTCTCACTTGGTTGGATTTACCAAAGACAGAGTCAGTCTTTCTTGGTACCTACTGATGTGAGGATGGCAAAATGCCAAGAGAGCTCTGAAGAGGGGCCTTTCCTGAGAAAAAGGTAGTTGCTCAATGCTGGCTCCTGACAACTTTACAGAGTTGGCTAAGGAGGACAGATCTGAGAGAGAACATGCCATTTAAAGGGAACATACTGTGGCCCACTAGTCAGAGGACACTCCAAATAGTCTCAGAATTACTTAGGGAAAGAAGGTGCCTTTATGGGTGTAGGTGTAGGTTTGTGGTTTTCACTTGTTCTGAGAATAGGTATCAAAGGCGGTTTGTTTGGATTGAGTGAACTCTTTCTGGTAAATACTTTGACAAGGCGAGTGTTTTTATGTCTGTATATAAAACGGTGTTCGTGGTTGTAGACATAAGAAGAGAGAATGCATCAATGGATGTGTCCTGTCTAGTAGAAAGCTTGCCAGCCTTCATACTGCCCAATTTATGAATGGACTGCTACTTGACTTATGGATGGGCAACATCTGCTATCCTCCAAAGTTCCTGTTTTCTTCCTGAATTCTGGCCTCTCTAAAGAATAGGCTCATGCTTTTGTGCACAAGATATGTACCACCTCCAAGCTCTGTGACATGGACATGTACTGGATACCTGAAGGGAATGACGAGCTTCTTAGAAAACTCAGATATCAGTATGACCAGTAAAGTCTCAGTGGAGAAAGCCTGCTTTGTGCCTTTTGCTTACCTATTGTTTTATTGCCCTGAATGTCAGGAAGGACTCTGCCTCAGGCCTCCCCTTTGTGAAGCCTGAAGAAAAGAGTTCTCAAATTGAAATGAATGGGCATCACCTGTGGCTCTGTGCTTAATTGCTTTGGAAAGGGATGTGTCTGAATCAGCCTCTTGGCACTGTGTGAGGCTGTGGCTTAGATTCTCAGCACTAGATGGATCCAAAGAAATATCTCATGTGTGCATCCAATACAAAAATGGCTAAAAGAGCAGATATTGTAGATGAAGTCTCTCGCCTTCCTATGTAAAGTTCCTGACCTCCATTAAGTGAGAATAGTGATACTTTGGGTCAAATGAGATATTTAAAGCCCTGTAGATGCTAGCCTATAGGTGCATGGGTTTTCTCATGATTCCAGTTCACATAAAGAATCTAAACCGCACAGTAATTTGGCCTCAAATTGGAGAAGCAAAGCAGCATTAACGGCATGCCTATTTGATCACTCTTGGTTAACAGGAAGGGTGTCTAGGCCACACAGACTTTAGGAAAATGAGGGAAAAAGGGAGATTATTTTGGACACTGTTGTGGGCTGCGCCCCTCATGGAAACCTGCTACCAGAGGTAATGATTAGTGTCTATATGGAAGAAGATGAGGGCCATGTGGGAGTGTTTTGGTTTTAATTGTGGACATTTGTATCGTGGTTAGAAGAGATGACTGGGTCCACCTGGGCTTGAACTCTGGTGTGACTCCCATTAGAGACTGAGTTCTGGAACTGACCTCAGAGCAGTATTGCCATAAATTTTGTCGGGATTTTATTAGGCCACGCATGAGAGTGACCCTTGGAAACTGAGATCTAAGGCCAGTGTGGATTTCCACAGAGCACTGGGAATCTCAGCCAGGATATAACATGATTTTATTTTTAAAGACTTAGCAGCCATAGTTGAGAGTCAAAACACACATGGAACTCACATTGTAGACCTCAATGGGTCTGGCTTCATGTGACCTTTTGGCCACTCTTTGGGAAGACTTGCCTGTGAGAGTTCTTCAGAGCATTCATTGAAATGAGCTTCCTCACCATTTAATGGTTCCTGAATTAATTGAAACCCATAGTGCCTCCAACTTCATCCTTGAAAAATGGCTAGATAAATACCATGAAATTTTTGAAATTCCCATGACCAGGTGGCACTGGAGAAACTTTGGATGTCCTGTTGCTGATCATGAGTATACCAGACGGTGCCTTGATTGACTGGGTTTCATGAAAATGGTGTAGATCAGATATGCCAGTAAGTTGGAGCCTGCTGAGCAGTGGGCCTAGAGCAATGTTGGGCAGGTGTGTGACACAAAATATGCGCTGGGGCCATTTCGATCTGCCATTGGCTTCCAAATGCCTTGTGACTGACAGGATGCAGCCAGCAGACCCTTATTTGTAAAGGCATCTTGTTATATGGAGAGTTTTGACCCTGTCCCTTACTTTTGGAAACTCCTCTACCACCTCCAAGTTTGTGAACTACTGATCATATTCCATTCCAGATTTGTATTCTCAGAATTCCTAACTCTTTTTCCCTAATTGTGTCTTACTTGGGGTGAAAGTATTGTCAAGGCATTGTTCTGGATGAGAGTGGGAAAAATTTTGTGTAGCACATATTTGCATACACATTGGATTCATTTTCCAATTTTCCATTCAGAATACTAAATCCCTGACACTAACATATACCCTATTAGACTCTGACTACTAATCCTAATATGGTGGAGTAAAATAACCCAAACGGAATAGAAATACAAGCAGTTCAGAGAAGGCATGGTGTGTAGTTGGAATTGTGTTTTGCATTATATTGGGTAGAAGGTATAAACTAGTTAATTTTTTTATTGAAAGAGTTCTCCATGTGTTTTTAAAGTAAACAAATGTATGAATTCGTGTCTCCCTTTCTCCGTAGCATATTCAGCACATGTATTTTTATATGCACATACAGAATCCTACCTGGTACCACTCGTACAATCTTGTGAGGTGGCTTACTTGGCAGATACAAATTGCGAGAAGACATCACAGCTCCTAAACACTGTTGGAACAGAAAATTAAACCTATGGGTGAGCTTCCTAGATGAACAACATTATACATAAATCCATGTTCAGTAAAATGAATATTTTTGCATCTGTGGATGATTTATATTTCATGGTGAATTTCGATTGGCATATATATTGCTACTTTTTAATGTCTGTGTGTATATATATATATATATATATATATATATATATATATATATATATATATACAGTCTCCAGATTTTTCAAAATATGAAATATATGTGTCTTATTACACACTTCCTAAATTCATTCATATTCACGTATGTGGATTTATAATCAAATTTTCACATGATTATTCTCAGAAATATTCATCCACCTGAAATACATATTTTTTCCTACTAGTGAAAACTAACTTCAGTGAATGTTGCATACAAATCCTAATATTTCTACAGTAACTGACCCAGTTTAACATCAATGCGAGTAGATTCCAATGGGACATGCTGTGTGTTTTGACGTTCATTTTTATTCAAAACTGGTACATTATGATTTCTTCAGTTTATGCACATCATAGGATATATTTTTCATCCACAGTTTCGCAAATTTATAGGCATTTGTTTCACTTTCAATCAATTCCTTCTTCAGAACACATGTATTCATCCATGTTTCTTGACTAGTCTTTTCATGAGACTTCTTTACAAAACACATTATTTTCAATTTTCATAATCATTTTTGAAGTGAAACTCAGACACCGTTCATGATAAACAATAACACTAATATTAACAATAGATGTATAACTGGTTGGAATGAATGATTTTATATCAATATAAGATATCTTAAATATTTTCAGATATCAATTCCATCCATTATTTAAAGTGGAATCAGCTATATTATTTATTCACAGTGTGGTCAATTCATGCATTATCTCTATATTCATAGACACAGGGCACACCTCTTTGTACAACCAATACTTATGTATATGTCTTCTAAATATTACTGCCAGAAATGGTGTAAGAAATACTCATGTCACCAGATCTACATACACATTTTATCACAGTAATATTCGGGACACAAAAAGTAAATGTCACACTTATGATTGTACCGGAGTCTGAATGGAAAGTGAACATGGATTACTAAAAACATTCCTGTCCATGTTGCCTAATCCTCTCAATTATCAATCCTGTTGGTGACTACATATTTGTTTCTTCCAGAGATTATATATTCAAACTCTACCCTGTTGAAAATGCCTAATCATATCACTCACTTTATACTTTGCCTGATTTCATTATGTCTCTATTGATATGTGGTTTCCTACATATTTTCCCGAGTTCATCATTGTGACTGACCCTTCACATGAAGTTATGTTTACTTTCACTCTCTAACCAAAACACTATTGCGATAGAACATATATTCCAAATCCTATATTGACACTTCTTCCTAAACCTACTATCTACCTAATCCTACCGACTATCCGTTTTTGACTGGATGTTCTCTTCGACATTCAATCATCCAAGGTACAAAGTTCTATGCCATTATATATCTATTTTTCTGAGACATCTGTGCACAATGTAAATCAAAGTTAAGTATCCCAATCAAGGGCCCAATGCCCTCTAGGCTTCAAAATTACCTAGATTTCTGTTTTTATTCATATATTTAACCTCTATATTTTTATAAATATCGCAGGTTCCCAATACCATTATTCATCCCGCAGAATGATTCCTAACCCAATTCAAACATTTTATTAACCCTAAGAATACACTGTTCCCTCAATCTAAATTTAATGAAAAGCAGGGACAGAGTTGGTCTTACAATACAGGAATGTAGGGGATCTTCCACCTGCTGAGAACTTCAAAGATCCATGTAGAAATGAACCCTGGAGAAGATATAGTCATCTATGAAGGACCTGAGAGAGCAAAAGTCATCTTCCATGTCAAACACCCTGGTCAGGATGAAGGGATGTGTCTGAATCAGCCTCTCTCTTCTTAATGTAGAGGAGAAGGACCAAACCAGGCCTGTGTGGATAGCTATTCCCGGGTTCCTAAGGTTGACATACCATTCTAACTTGTGAACATTTCAGAGGAAGTAGGGGAACCCTCCATCTAATGGGACCCTTGGAAGCAACTATTAGGACAAAATGGTTTACAAGACAGTGAATTCATTCAGTTCCTGAAGGAAGTGACCTCACCTCACTTCCTTCGTGATGGATCTCTCTGAACTTGGGATCCTGGAAGCCAGGCACACAGAGCCAGTCCCAGTCCCAGTCCCAGTGGGCTCACTTGCTTGGATTTACCAAAGACAGAGTCAGTCTTTCTTTGTTCCTACTGATATTATGATGCCAAAAGCAAGGAGAGCTCTGAAGAGGGGCCTTTCCTGAGAAAGCAGGTAGTGGCTCAAAATTCCCTTCTGACAACTTAAAAGAGTTGGCCAAGTAGACCAGATCTGAGACAGGACAGGACACTTCGGGGAAACATTGTATGGCCCACCAGTCAGAGGACACTCCGTAGAGTCACAGACCTACTTGGGGGAAGGAGGTGACTTTGTGGGTGTGGTTGTGGGTTTATGATTTTGTCTCATCTTCTGAGAATAGGTAGGAAAGGCGGTTAGTTTTTGTTTTTTTTTTTTTTGGAGTGTACTGTTTCTAGTAAGTCGTTTGACAAGGCGAGTGTTTCTATGTCTGTGTATTCCACTGTGTCCGTGGTTGTATACATTAGAAACGAGAATGCATCAATGTATTTGTCCTGTCTAGTAGAAAGTTTTCAGTATTAGGAAACAAATATGTATTTCAGGTGGATTAATATTTCTGAGAACATTCTTATGAAAAGTTGAATATAAATCCACATTCATGAACATCAATGAATTTAGGGAGTATATAATAAGACACATACATTTCATATTTTGAAAAATCTGGAGAGTTTATACATATATATATATGCACACACACACACACACACGTATACATTAAAAAGTAGCAATATATATGCCAATCGAAATACATCATGAATTATATATCATCCACAAATCCAAAAATCTTCATTTTTCTGAGCATCGATTTATGTATAATGTTGTTCAACTAGGGAGCTCACCCATAGTTTGAATTGTAAGTTCCAACAGCATTTAGGAGGAGTGATCCCTTCTCACAATTTGTATTTGCAAAGTCAGCAACCTCACAAGTATGTACATGTGATACCAGGTAGGATTCTATATGTGAATATAAAAATGCATGTGCTGAATAGGGTACAGAGAAATGGAGACAGGAATTCTCATATTTGTTAACTTTAGAAACACATGGAGAAGGGAGGGGCAGAGCCGCCAACCGCTCCTGTAAGGTAGGCGGACCTGCGAGCCACCCGTAGAACAGGCCTAGCGGCCCGCCATCGTGAAAGACACATCACCCTGGTTGGGGGTTGGGCAGAGCCACTGCACGCGTGCAAGGAACGCGGACATGCAACCCACAGGCAGAACAGGCCCAGACACCCGCGGAGGGGCAGAGACACCCCTTGTGACTTCAAAATAGGTGAACCTGCGACCCACCAGCTGAAGCGGCCCAGCTGCCTTCAGAGGGGCAGAGCCGGCCCCCGCGCCTGCGAAGTAGGTGGACCTGCGAACACCGACAGACCAGGTGCTAGGCCCCGCCAGGGTGCTAGACACATAACCAGGTTTGGGGAGGGGCCGAGCCGCTGCCCGTGCCTGCAAAGCAGGTAGACCTCTCACCCAGAGGCACAACAGACCCAGCGACCTACCAGCGTGGTAGACACATCGCCCCGGTTTGGGGGGGGGCAGAGATGCCACTCACGCCTGCAATGTAGACAGCCCTGCAACCCACAGACAGAAGAGGCCCAGCGGAGCGCGGAGGGGCAGAGCCGACGCCTGTGCCTGCAAGGTAGCTGGACCTGTTACCCACTGGCTGAACAGGACCAGCACCCGCAGAGGGGTAGATCAACTGCCCGCTCCTGCAAGGTAGGCGGACCAGCTACCAAGAGGCAGAACAGGCCCAGCGGCGTGCTGGTGTGGTAGGCACATTGCCCCAATTGGAGGAGGGGCAGAGCCGCTGCTTACGCCTGTGAGGGAGACTTTTCAAGAATACAATAGCAATATAAACATTTAGGGGTAAAATTCAATAACACAAAAGTTTCACCAAGCCGAAAAAAACGTGAACAGTAGGGAAAGACAAGGAAAGAAAGGACCACAAGCAACGCAGGTCAACTCAACATTAGAAGAGGTAATATCTGCAGCATATGGAATGTCAGATAAAGAATCAGGATATACTTGCTTCAGATGATCTGAAGTCTCCAGGGAGACATTAGACAGCAAAATCAGACAATGAAAGATCACTTTGACAATGAATTACAAAAACAAATCCAAGAAGCAAAAGATCAACTATACAGGGAGATAGAGGTTATAAAAAACACACAAACAGAAATCATAGAAATGCAGGAAGCAATAAACCAACTTAAAAACTCAATTGAGAATACTACCAGCAGAATAGATCACTTAGAACAATGAAGACAAAGTATTTCAACTTGAAAAGAGCATAGAAAGCTCAGCAAGACTGTTAAGAAACCATGAGCAGAACATCCAAGAATTATGGGATAACATGAAGAGACCAAACTAAAGAGTAATTGGGATACAGGAAGGTATACAGGTCCAAACCACAGGATTGAGCAATCTATTCAATGAAATAATATGAGAAAACTTTCCAGACATGAAGAATGAGACAGAATCCCAAATCCTAGAAGCCTACAGGACGCCAAATGTGCAAAATCATAAGAGATAAACACCGAGACATATTATAATGAAGATGCCAAACATACAGAATAAAGAGAGAATTTTAAAAGCTACAAGAGAAAGGAAGCAGATTACATTTAGGGGTAAACCAATCAGGATAACAGCTGATCTTTCAACACAGACTCTGAAAGCTAGAAGATCCTGGAATAACATTTTTCAATCACTGAAAGAAATTGGGTTCCAACCAAGAATTGTGTATCCAGCGATTTTAAGCTTCAGGATGGAAGATGAAATTAAAACCTTCCATGATAAACAAAAGTTAAAAGAATTTGCAGCTAGAAAACCATCTCCTCAAAAGATCCTTGGCAAAACATTATAGGAAGACGAAATGGAAAATAACAATAAAAACCAACAGTGGGAGGTAGTACAGTAAAGGGGCGAAAAATAATCAAAGAGAAAAACAAACCATGTTTAGTAACATAAATAAACAAATATGGCTGGAAGAACAACCCATATTTCAAAAATAACCCTAAATGTTAATGCCTTAAACTCACCAATTAAGAGACACAGGCTAGTAGAATGGATCACGAAAGAAGACCCAAAAATTTTCTGCCTACAGGAGACACATTTGATAGGAAAAGACATATATAGACTAAAGGTGAAAGGTTGGGAGAAATCATATCACTCATATTGACTTCGGAAACAAGCAGAAGTGTCCATACTCATATCAAATAAAATAGATTTCAAGACAAAGTTAATCAAAAGGGATAAAGAGGGACACTACATATTGCTCAAGGGAACCATACACCAACAAGACATAACAATCATAAATATATGTGCCCCAAACAATGGTTCAGCTATGTTAATCAAACAAACTCTTCTCAAGTTCAAGAGTCTGGTAGACCACCATACAATAATCATGGGAGATTTCAACACACCTCTCTCACTACTGGACAGATATTCCAAACAAAAGTTGAATTAGGAAACTATAGAACTCAATAACACAAATAATAACCTAGACTTAATTAACATATATAGAATATACCACCCAACATCAAGCAGTTACACTGTTTTCTCAGTAGCACATGGATACCTCTCAAAAATAGATCATATATTATGTCACAGAACAACTCTTAGACAATATAAAGGAGTATAGATAATACCAGGCATCTTATCTGATCGTAATGGAATGAAACTGAAAATCAACAATAAAAGAAGGAAGGAAAATTCATGCATCACTTGGAGAATGAACAATACGTACTGAATGATCAATGGGTTATTGAAGACATCAAGGAGAAAAATAAAAAAAATTCTTAGACATAAATGAAAAAGACAGACAGAACATATCAGAATCTATGGGACACATTGAAAGCAGTTCTAAGTGGAAAATTCATTGCTTGGAGTTCTTTCCTTAAAAAAAGAAAAAAAAAACAACAACAAATAAATGATCTCATAGTTCATTTCAAAATCCTAGAAAAAGAAGAGCAAAACAACAGAAAAAGAAGTAGAAGGCAAGAAATAATTAAAATCAGAGCTGAAATTAATGAAATCGAAACAAAAGAAACAATTGAAAAAATTGAAAATACTAAAAGTTGAAAAATTAATAAAATCGACAGACTCTTAGCCATGTTAATGAAGAGAAGAAGAGAGGGAACTCAAATTACTATCATAAGGGATGAAAAAGGCAATATCACAACAGACACTTCTGAAATACAGAAGATAATCAGAAATTATATTAGAAGATAGTGAAGGCATCAATAAATTTCTTAAGTCATATGATCTGCCCAGATTGAGTCAGGAGGATATAGACAACCTAAGCAGACCAATATCAATTGAGAAAATAGAAGAAACCATCCAAAGACTACCAACTAAGAAAAGCCCAGGACCGAATGGGTATACAGCAGAGGAGGCCAATATCACCCTGATTCCTAAACCAGACAAAGACCCTTCAAAGAAACAAATATACAGACCAATCTCTCTAATGAACCTAGATGCAAAAATCCTCAATAAAATTCTGGCGAATCAGATACAAAAACATATTTAAAAAATTGTGCAACATGATCAAGTAGGATTCATTCCTGGGATACAAGGCTGGTTCAATATACGGAAATCAATAAATGGTATTCACCACATCAATAGACTTAAAAATAAGAACCATATGATTGCCCCAATAGATGCAGAAAAAGCATTCAATAAAGTACAGCATCCCTTTATGTTTAAAACTCTAGAAAAACTGGGATAACAGGAACATACCTCAATATTGTAAAAGCAATCTATGCTAAGCCTTAGGCTAGTATCATTCTGAATTGAGAAAAAATTGAAGGCATTCCCTCTAAAATCTGGAACAAGACAGGGATGCCCTCTCTCACGATTTCTGTTCAACATAGTTCTCGAACACTGGCCAGAGCAATTAGACAAATGAAAGAAATTAAAGGCATAAAAATAGGAAAAGAAGAACTTAAATTATCACTATTTGCAGATGACATGATTCTATACCTAGTAGACCCAAAAGGGTCTACAAGAAACTATTAGAGATAATAAATGAATTCAGCAAAGTGGCATGATATAAAATCAACAATCATAAATCAAAAGCATTCCTGAATATCAGCAACAAATCCTCTGAAACGGAAATGAGGACAACCACTCCATTGAGAGTATCCTCAAAAAAAATAAAATAAAATATTTGGTTATCAACGTAACAAAAGATGTGAAAGACTTACACAATAAAAACTACAGAACCCTAAAGAGAGAAATAGAAGAAGATCTTACAAGATGGAAAAATATACCCTGTTCATGGATAGGCAGAATTAACATCATCAAAATGGCGATATTACCAAAAGTTCTCTATAGGTTTAATGCAATGCCAATCAAAATCCCAACGGCATTTCCTGTAGAAATAGATAAAACAATTATGAAATTCATATGGAATAATACAAGACCCAGTATAGCAAAGACAACTCTAAGCAGGAAGTGTGAATCAGGCGGTATAGCGATACATGTCCTCAAACTATACTACGGAGCAATAGTAACAAAAAGAGCATGGTACTGGTACCAAAACTGGCGGGTGGACCAATGGTACAGAATAGAGGACACAGAAATCAATCCACAAAATTACAGCAATCTTATATTTGATAAAGGAGCTAAAAGCATAAACTGAAGGAAGGATAGCATCTTCAACAAATGGTGCTGGAAAAACTGGAATTACATATGTAAGAAAATGAAACTGAATCCCTTTCTCTCGCCATGCACAAAAGTTAACTCAAAATGGATCAAGGAGCTTGATATCAAATCAGCGACACGGCATCTGATAGAAGAAAACTTTGGCTATGATCTACATACTGTGGGGTCGGGCTCCAAATTCCTCAATAGGACACCCATAGCATAAGAGTTAATAATTAGAATCTACAAACAGGACTTACTCAAACTAAATAGATTTTTCTCAGAAAAAGAAACAATAAGAGAGGTAAAAAAGGAGCCTACATCCTGGGAACAAATCTTTACTCCTCACACTTCAGATAGAGCCCTAATATCCAGAGTTATACAAAGAACTCAAAAAATTAAACAATAAGCAAATGAATTACCCAATCAACAAATGGGCCAAGGACCTGAACAGACACTTCTCAGAGGAGGACATACAATCAATCAATAAGTACATCAAAAAATTCTCACCATCTCGAGCATTCAGAGAAATGCTAAACTAACCCACCCTAAGATACCATCTCACTGCAGTAAGCTTGGCAGCCATTATGAAGTCAAACGACAACAAGTGCTGGCGAGGATGTGGGAAAAAGGGTACACCTGTACATTGCTGGTGGGACTGCAAATTGGTGCAGCAAATTTGGAAAGCAGTATGGAGATTTCTTGGAAACTTGGGAATGGAACCGCCATTTGACCCAGCAATTCCCCTTCTCGGTCTAATCCCTATAGACCCAAAAAGTGCATGCTACAGGGACACTGATAAATCTATGTTCATAGCAGCACAATTCACAATAGGAAGACTGTGGAACCAACCTAGATGCCCTTCAATAGATGAATGGATTAAAAAAAATGTGGCATTTATACACAATGGAGTATTACTCTGCATTAAAAAATGACAAAATCATACAATTTGCAGAGAAATCGATGGCATTAGAACGTATTATGCTACGTGAAGATAGCCAATCACTAAAAAACAAATGCCAAATGTTTTCTTTGATATAAAGAGAGTAACTAAGAACAGAGTTGGGAGGAAGAGCATGAGAAGATGATTAATATTAAACAGGGATGAGAGGTGGGAGGGAAAAGGAAAGAGAAGGAAAATTACATAGAAATGGAAGGAAACCCTCATGGTTATACAAAATTAAATACAAGATGAAGAGAGGTGAAAGGGGACAAAAACAAGTGGAAGAAATGAATTACAATAGATGGGGTAGAGAGAGAGGATTGGAGGGGAGGGGATGGGAGATAGTAGAGGACAGGAAAGGCAGCAGAATACAACAGACACTAGTATAGCAATATGTAAAATAGTGGATGTGTAACTGATGAGATACTGCAATCTGTATACGAAGAAAAATGGAAGTTCATAACCTACTTGAATCAAAGTGTGAAATATGACATGTCAAGAACTATGTAATGTTTTGTAGAACCAACAATAAATATTAAAAGAAAAAAAACACATGGAGAACTATTTCAATGAAAAATTGACTAGGTTTATAACACCTACAATTTATCATGCAAAAGGCAAGTCCAACTATACACCATGCCTCTTCAGAAGTGCTTGTATTTCTATTCTGTTTGGGTTATTTTTCTTCATCATATTAGGATTAGTAGTCAGAGTTTGGTAGGGTATGCGTTAGTGTCAGGGATTCAGTCTTTGGAATGGAAAATTGGAAAATGAATCCAATGTGTATGCAAATATGTGCTACACAAAAATCTTCCCACTCTCATCCAGAACAATGCCTTGACGTTACCTTCACGCCAAATAAACAATTAGAGGAGAAGAATTAGAAAATCTGTAAATACATATCTGGAATGGAAAATATTCAGGAGTTCACAAACTTGGAGGTGGTAGAGGAGTATCCCAAAGTAAGGGACAGGGTAAACACTCCACAAACATGGAGGTCTGCTGGCCTAAAGACTTCTAGAGAAACTGCCTCTGAGGATGGGCACTTGAAATATATGTTGTCAGTAGCTTTAGCTTCCTTTGTAGTGAGATCATCAAAGCTGGGTCTGCATCTATGTGACCTGGAGGACATTCTTTCTTGCTTTCCAATACACATGAGGCAGCAGTGCTGAATTCTCTCTTCGTATGTAAACTGTGGCCACTGAGGTCTAAGTGTCTCCCTGTGTGGACTGTGAAGCCTTTTGTTCATCCTCCATTTTCGTAGAGTTTCCTGCTGCAGCACTGAGAGTTTGGTATTTGCCTCACAAAATACAAGGAGTTCAACTGGAACACAGTCCTGGAGGGAGTTCTGTCATTTGTGGTTTTTCAGGGTCTACAAGAGAATGCACCAACCAGGCTTTATTCCCACATAACTTGCCCCCTTCTCCATAGCAACCTGATTCTGCACATTGCCCTGAAAACTATCCATTTAACAAGACACCTTTACATATAAGTGTCTGGTCACTGCACCGTGTCAGTGACAAACCATTTGGAATTCAATGGCAAAACCACATGGCGCAACCACAGAAGATTTATCACACACCTGCACACCACAGCTCAGGGCTCACTACTCAGGAGGGTCCAACTTAATGGCATCTCTGTTCTACACCATTTTCATAAATCCCAGTCAATCAAGGCACTGTCTGGTACACTCATGATCAGCAAGAGGTGCTGACAATTTAAGCCACAGCCTCACACAGGGCCCAGAGTCTGATTCAGACATAACCATTTCCAAAACAATTCATCAAAGAGGCACAGGTGATGCCCATTCATTTCCATTTGAAAATTGTTTTCTTCTGGCTTTATAAAGGGGTGGCCTGAGGCAAAGAGGTTCCTGACATTCAGGGCAACAGAACAATAGTTAAGCAAAAGGCCCTAAGCCAGGTTTCACCATAGAGACTTTCCTGGTCACACCAATATCTGAGTTTTCCGGTGTGCTCGCCATTCCTTTCAGCTAACTAGTACATGGCCATGTCACAGAGCTTGGAGGTGGTACATATCTTGGACAAAAAAACCATGAGCCTTTCTGGAGAGTTGCCAGAATTCAGGAAGAATTCAAGAACTTAGGATGATACTAGGTGTTGCCCATGGATAAGTCAAGCCTCAGTCCATTCATTAATTGGGCAGGATGAATGCTGTGAAGCTTTCTACTAGACAGGACACACCCAGTGAGCCATTTTCTTTTCTAATATCTACAACTAAGGACACAGTGGGATACACAGACATAGAAACAGTCTCCTTGTCAGATGACTTACTAGAAACAGTCCACTCCAAACCAAACAAACCTCCTTTTTTACCTATTCTCAGAATATGAGACAAATCCACAAACTGACAACCACACACACAAAGTCACCTCCTTCCCCAAGTATGTCTGTGACTATCCGGAGTGTCCTCTGACGAGTAGGCCATAGAATGTTCCCCAGAAATGGCCGGTCCTGTCTCAGATCTGGTCTCCTTGGCCAATTCTGTGAAGTTTTCAGGAGGCAGTGGCGAGCCATTTCCTGCCCTCTCAGGAAAGGACCCTCTTCAAAGCTTTCTTGGCATTTGGCCACCCTCACATCAGTAGGTACCAAGAAAGACTGACTCTTTACTTGGTAAATCCAAACAAGTGAGCCCACTTGGACTGGGACTGGTACTGGCTCTTGGTGCCTGGCTTCCTGGATCACAAAATTCAGAGAGTTCCATCATGAAAAAAGTGAGGTGAGGTCACTTTCTTCAGAAAATGAATGAGGCCACTGTCTTGGCCACCACTTTGTCCTAACAGTTGCTTCCTAGTGTCTCAGGAAAAGGAGGCTGCCTCTATTTCCTGTGACACTTTCACAAGTTAGAATGGTATAGAAACATAGGCACCTGGGAACAGCTCTCCACACATGCCTGGTTTCATACATCTTCCCTACATTAAGAAGAGATAGGATGATTCAGACACATCCTTTCATCCTGATCGGGTTGTTTGCAAAGGAAGATGACTTTTGCTGTCTCAGGTCCTTCATAGCTGCCTACGTCTTCTCCAGGGATCATTTCTGCATGGATTTTGAGGTACTCAGCAGGTGGAAGATCTCCTAACTTCCTGTATTGTAATACTAACTTTGTCCCTGCTCTTCTGTAAAGTGAGATTGAGTGAACAATCTCAGTTTACAGAATGGTTAGGGTTAATAGCATGTTCGATTTGGGTTATGAATCATTTTGCTGGATGAATAATGATATTGGGAACCTGTGATATTTACAAGAACATGGAGGTGAAATATAAGTATGAAAACAGAAATCTAGGTAATATTTGAAGCCCAGAAGGACTTTGGGCCCTTGATTGGGATACTTAGCTTAAATTATGTTCTGTGTGACCTTTGCATTTTGTGTCCAGAATATTAGTGTGATAATATGTATATGTAGCTAAGGTGACATGAATATTTCTTTCACCATTTCTGTGAGCAATATTTTGAAAACTTATAAATTAGTACTGGGGATACTATTAGGTTTACCCTGTTTTGATGAATATAGAGATGATGCATTAATAGACCATACTGTGAATAAATTATATAACTGGTTCCATATTTAAATAATGGATTGTATTGATATGTGAAAATATATAGAAAATCTTATATTGATATACATACATTCATTCCAACCAGTTATATATCTAATTGTATTGTTAGGGTTATCATTTATCATGAATAGTGTGTGAGTTTTGCCTCAAAAATGATTATGGAATCGAAAATAATATGTTTAGAAAGAAGTCTAGTAAAAAGACCAGTCAAGAAACATGGAGGAACATATGTCTTCCGAAGGAGGAAGTGATTGAAAGTGAACCAAATGTTTATAAATTTGTGAACTTGTGAATGAAAGGAAATATCTTATGATGTCCATGAACTGAAGAAATAATAACGTACCAGGTTTGAATAAAAATGAACTTTAACAAACACAATAGAGACATTAGGAATTCTGGCAAAGTATAGTTCGCAGTGAAAGGTTAATAAAATAAGTACTTGTCACTTCCTGTTTTTCTGTATGCTTAACAAAACACTTTTGAAATATTGAGAACTGTTTGCTAATCTTATTCCCAGAATGTGCTGTCCCCAATTGCCAAACTGCAGAATGTACTCCCTCAACCGGTTGCACGCAAACCGCTCACTCGCCCGGACCCATCAATAAACTTACCCCCCTGCCCTGTCCAAGGGAAATATATAAGCTCTGCTTAAGCTGTTCTCTGGGCTCTCTGCTCTATTCAAGTGAGCTCTGAGCCCCAGCATGCTGGACCCCCAATAAACTCTTTGCTTTTGCATGAGACAGTCTCTTGGTGGTCTCTTCCCCCGATTGTCACCGGACCTTTACATATGGAGGTTCCACTGAGATCCGGCAGCGGTGGACAAGAGACCCCAACAAACTCCTCTCAGGGTAAGTAAGGTGCCTCTTTCTGGTCAGGTTTCAGGTCAGGGCTTGGCAAAATGGATGTCAATGAAGAGCGTGAACTCTCTCCAACGATGGCTGACAGTCATGTCACAGAGCCACAGGCCAAGTCCCTGGGTGACGTCATAGAGGACTCAGTAAATTGAGGAACAATAGTCTCCATGACTCAGTGATATTTTGTTTCAGATTCGTTATTGCCAACCGATCGGGTTCTGCCAACTACTAAGTCCTGGTCTCAGTGTTGGACTTCCATATCCTGTCTTTATTGTCTTGTCTTGTCTTTATTGTCTTGTCTTGTCTTGTCGGCTGGCCGGTCCAATAATAATCCTCATATTATTGCTAACTATTAAACCCTGCTTGCTCAACCATGTAATTTATTTTCTCCAAGCTCAAATTGGACAAGTTAAACTAATGGTAATACCCCACTAGCAGACATAGAATGTGACACCCCCCAATGATCATTTTTATGATTAAAAGTAGCCAGAAAAAGAAGTGTCGAATGAAAGGTTAATAAAATATGTAGTTGTCACTTCCTGTTTTTCTGTACGCTTAACAAAACACTGTTGAAATCTTGAGAAATATTTGCCAATCTTGTTCCCAGAATGTGCTGTCCCCAACTGTCAAACTGCAGAATGTACTCCTTCACCAGGTTGCATGCAAATTGACCACTCGCCCTGACACATCAATAAACTTCCCTCCCTGCACTCGCAAGGGAAAGTATTTAACCTCTGCTTAAGCTGTTCTCAGGGCTCTCTACTCTTTTCAAGTGAACTCTGAGCCCCAGCATGCTGGACCCCCAATAAACCCTTTGCTGTTACATGAGATAGATTCTTGGTGGTCTCCTCTTCCGACACTCGACCGACCTTTACTTGGATGATTGAATGTAGAAGAGAACATCCAGTCAAAAAGGGATAGTCAGTAGGATTAGGAATATAGTCCGTAGGTTTAGGAAGAAGAGTGAGTATAGGATTTGGACCAAAAGTTCTTTAGTAATAGGGTTTCGGTTAGAGAATGAATGTAAATGTCAGCACATGTGAAGAATGAGTCACAATGATGAACTGGGGAAAATATGTAGGAAAGCAGATATCAATAGAGACATTAGGAAATCAGGCAAAGTATAAAGTGAGTGATAGGATTAGACATTATCAACAGGGTTGAGTTTCAATATATAATCTTAGGAAGAAACAAATATGTAGTCACCAATAGGATTGACATTTGAGAGTATTAGGCAACCTGGACATGAATGTTTTTAATAATACAGGTTCACTTTCTATTTAGCCTTTGGTACAATCATAAGTGTGACTTTTGCATTTTGTGTTCCGAATATTACTGTGATAAAATGTATATGTAGATCAGGTGACATGAGTATTTCTTCCACAATTTCTGGGAGCAATATTTTGAAGACGTATAAATTGAGCACTCTAGGATATGCCAACAAACAATTCTTACACAAACTTTTACCAATGTGGTTCCAAAGGTAGAGGCGCATACGCAAGGAATGCAAAGTGAACTAATTCTAACCAAAAAAAAAAAAGAAAAAAAAATTGATACTTTATCTTCCACTTCTTGTGCCACTCCTGTTTCAAATTACTTAGTCTTGACTGCATGTCTCCTGCAGAAATAATCAAAATCTCTGGAATACGTCTTTTGTTTGTTTTGCTTTTTCGGTGCTGCAGATAGAACCCAGGGCCTCCACATGCTTCGGAAAGCACTTGACTGCTAAACTACATCCATGCTCCCCACCCCCACTACTTTTTTGTTGTTTTGAGAAAGGGTCTTAGTAGCTGGGATTTCAGGCATGCACTATTGCACCAGACTCCTGAATATATCTTGCCACTACATTTAGATGCAGAATTGGCTCAACAATAAGAAATTAAGTGGGTGTGAATAAAATAGTAATAGTGAAGAACCACTAAGAATACAGAGAAAGCACACTAAACAATACCTTTTGTTCAAATGCAATCTCTTTTAAAAGATTTTTTAAATGGATGACAATAAACTTCTGAAAAACAGACACAAATATCTTTCCTATCCTTTGCCTGAATTTCAATACTTTAAATTTTATTTTAATTACAGCTTTACTGAGATACAAATTTATATACCATGCAATCTATTGTATCACATGTGTATCTATTTTATATCCAGTATGGTTATTTCAATAAAATGACACACTAACTTTTCTGAATGAGTAGAATTACTAGTTACTACTAGGGTTCAATTCCTAGCTTTGCAAAAGCAAACAAACAAACAAACAAAGTTGGCTAACGGATCATATATTCTAATATTCCTAGCATTTTTTCAGTACAAAAAACCCACATTATCCCACAAAGGGATATGAAATAGAATTATATTTTTTCATCTGGGTATGCTAAAGACAAGTCTATTTAGAAAATCCTGTTGTTTCAAATGTTGTTGAAAATAATATAAAAATACTTTAAGAAAGAATGCAAAATAAAAAAAAATAAATTAGTATTGGGGGTACAAAGAGGTGTACCCTGTGTCTATGAATATAGAAGTAATTCATGAATTGACAATACTGTGAATAAATAATATAACTGATTCCACTTCAAATAATGGATTGCTAGAATTGATATCTGAAAATATATAAGAAATCTTATATTGATATAGAATCATTCATTCCAATGAGTTATACATCTAATGGTAATATTAGGGTTATATTCTATCATGAAAGGTGTGTGAGATCTGCTTCAAAAGTGAGAATGGAAAAGGAAAATAATGTGTTTGGAAAGAAGTCTCATGAAAAGACCAGTCAAGAAACATAGAGGAATGCATGTGTTCTGAAGTAGAAAGTGATTGAAAGTGACACAAATGCAAATAATTTTGCTAACTTGTGGATGAAATACATATCCTATGATGTGAATAAACTGAAGAAATAGTAAAGTACCAGTGTTGAATAAAAATGAACGTCAAAATGTACATCATGTCCCATAGTAATCTACTTGGATTGATGTTAAACTGGGTCAGTTACTGTAGAAATATTAGGATTTGTATGCACCATTCACTGATGTTACTTGTCAGTACTAGAAAACAAATATGTATTTCAGGTGGATGAATAATTCTGAGAATAATCTTGTGAAAAGTTTATTATAAATCCACATACATGAATATGAATGAATTTAGGGTGTGTAAAAGAAGACAGAAGTATTTCATATTTTTAAAAATTTGGAGAGTATATATATATATATATATATATATATATATATATATATATATATATACACACACACACACAAACAAACACATATACACACAGAGACATTGAAATGTAGCAATATATATGCCAATTGAAATTGATGTAGAAATACATATCGTCCAAAGATCCAAAAATATTTAATTTACTGAACATGGATTTGTGTATAATGTTGTTCAACTAGGAAGCTCCCCCTTAGGTTAAATTTTCAGTTCCAACAGCGTTTAGGAGGAGTGATCTCTTCTCATAATTTGTATCTGCCAAGTCAGCCACCTCACAAGAATGTACATTTGATACCAGGTAGGATTCTATATGTGCATATAAAAATGCATGTGCTGAATAGGCTACAGACAAACGGAGACAGGAATTCAAATACTTGTTAAATTTAAAAACACATGGACAACTATGTCAACAAAATATTGATTAGATTTATAACTCCTACACTATATAATGCAAAAGGCAAGTTCAACTATACACCATGCCTCCTCTGAACTTCTTGGATTTCTATTCTGTTTGGGTTATTGTTCTCCATCATATTAGGATTAGTAGTCAGATTCTAGTAGGTTATGGGTTAGTGTCAGGAATTCAGTATTTCGAATGGAAAATTGGAAAATAAATCCAATGTGTATGCAAATATGTGCTACAAAAAAATCTTCCAACTCTCATCCACAACAATGCCTTGAAATTACCTTCACCCCAAATAAGACACAATTAGAAGAGAAGAGGTAGAAAATCTGTGAATATATATCTGTAGTGGAATATGCTCAAAAGTTCACAATTTTGGAGGTTGTAGAGCAGTTTCCAAAAGTAAGGGACAGGGTAAACACTCCACAAACATGGAGCTCTGTTGGCCAAAAGATTTCTTGAGAAACTGCCTCTGAGGGTGGGCACTTGAAATATATGTGTTTGTCAGAAGCTTTAGCTTCCTTTCTAGTGAGACCATCAAAGCTGGGTCTGTATCTATGTGACATGAAGATCTTGGTTTCTTATTTTCCAATGATCCTGAGGCAGCAGTGCTGATTTCTCTCTTTGTATGTAAACTGTGGCCACTGGGGGCTAAGTGTCACCCCATGTGGACTCTGAAGCCATTTGTTCATCCTCC
This sequence comes from Callospermophilus lateralis, assembly GCF_048772815.1. Taxonomy (NCBI): domain Eukaryota; kingdom Metazoa; phylum Chordata; class Mammalia; order Rodentia; family Sciuridae; genus Callospermophilus; species Callospermophilus lateralis. The sequence goes on along the minus strand of NW_027513520.1, from coordinate 50,914 downwards.
AACTTTTGTGGTGTTTCTTGCTGCTGAACTGGGACATTGGTATTTGCTTCACGAAATACAATGAGTTCAACTGGAACACAGTGCTGGAGGAAGTTCTGTCACGTGTTGTGGGTCACGTTCTGCAGGAGAATGTACCAACCAGGCTTCAATACCAGATAGCTTGTCCCCTTAACCTCAGCAACCTGATTCTTAACATTACCCTGAAACCTCTCCATATACAAGATGCCTTTACATAGAAGGGTCTGCTGGCTGCACCATGTCAGTCACAAGCCATTTGGAAGTCAATAGCAGATCCACATGGTCCCACCACAGATATTTTATCACACACTACTGCTCTAGGTCCACTACTCAGCAGGCTCCAACTTATTGGCATTGCTGTTCTAGATAATTTTTATGAAACTCAGTCAATAAAGGCCCTGGCTAGTATACTCATGATCAGCAACAGACCATTTAAGAGTTCTCCAGTGCCACCTGTTAATGGCCTCCACAGGGCTTTGAAGAACTCATTTGACCCAAAGAATGCCTAATCTCACTTGATGGAGGTCAGGAACCTTACAGAGGAAGGCAAGAGACTTCATCCACAATTACTGATCTTTTTGCCATTTTGGTTTTGAATGCACACATGGGATCTTTCTTTAGATCCATCAGGTGCTGAGAATCTAAGCTATAGCCTCACATAGGACCAAGAGGCTGATTCAGACGCATCCCTTTCCAAAACAATTAAGCACAGAGCCACAGTTGATGTCCATTTATTTCCATTTGAAAGCTGTTTTCTTCAGGATTCACAAAGGGATGGCCTGAGGCAAAGACTTTCCTGACATTCAGGGCAACAGAACAATAGCAAAAGGCCCAAAGCAGGGTTTATCCACTGAGACTTTCCTGGACACACTGATATTAGAGTTTTCTGAGATGCTCGCCATTCCCTTCATCTATCTTGTACATGGCCATGTCACTCAGATTGGAGGTGGTACATATCTTGGACACAAAACAATGAGCCTATTCTTGAGAGTGACCAGAATTGAGGAAGAAATCAGGAACCTAGGAAGATTGCAGGTGTTGCCCATCCATAAGGCAAGGGGCAGTCCACTCCTAAATTGGGCAGGATGAATGCTGGGAAGATTTCTACTAGACAGGACACATTGATGCATTCTTTTTTCTAAGGTCTACAACCACGAACACAGTGGGTTACAAAGACATGCAAAAAATCGCCTTGTCAAACGACTTACTAGAAGCAGTCCACTCCAAACCAAACAAACCGCCTTTCCTACCTATTCTCATAAGAAGAGACTAAACCACAAAATCACACACACATGCGCAAACGCACCTCCTTCATTCAAGTAGGTCTGTGACTATCTGGAGTGTCCTCTGACTGGTGGGCCATACTATGTTCCCCCAAAAGGCCTGTCCTGTCTCAGATCTGGTCGCGGTGAACCACTACCTGCTTTCTCAGGAAAGCCCCCTCTTCAGAGCTCTCCTGGCATTTGAAATCCTCATATCAGTAGGTACCAAGGAATACTTAGTCTATCCTTGGTTTTTCCAAACAATGGAGCCCACTGGCACTGGAACTGTGACAAGGTCTTGGTATTCTCTGTCTTCCTGGAGCCCAAGGTCAGGGAGTTTCTTCACCAAGGAAGTGAGGTAGGTTGCTTCATTCAGGAACTGAGTGACTTTACTGCCTTTGCAACCACTTTGTCCTAACAGGTGATTGCAAGGTTCCCATGAGGTGGAGGCTGCCCCTACTTCCCGAGACAGTTTCAACAGTTAGAATGGTATATCAACCATAGGAATCCGGGAACAGCTCTCCACACAGGCCTGGTTTGGTCCCTCTTCTCTACATTAAGAAAAGAGAGGCTGATTCAGACACAATGCTTCATCCTGAGTACGTTGTTTGCCATGGAAGATGACTTTTGCTCTCTCAGGTCCTTCATAGCTGCCTATGTCTTCTCCAGGGATCGTTTCTGCTTAAAACTTTGAGGATCTCAGCATCTGGAAGATCCCCTACATTCCTGTATTGTAAGACCAACTCTGTCGCTGCTCTTCTGTAAAGTTAGATTGAGGGAACAGTGTTTGGTTAGGCTTAATAACAGGTTCGATTTGGATTAAGAATCATTCTGAGCGATGAATAATGGTATTGGGAATGTGCGATATTTACAAGAATATTTAGGTGAAATATAAGTATGAAAACAGAAATCTAGGTAAAATTTGAAGCCCAGAAGGGCATTGGGCCTTTAATTGGGATACTTAGCTTTGACTTACGTTCTGCACAGATGTCTTAAATAAATCCATATACAATGTCATAGGACCTTGTACCTTGGATGATTGAATGTCACGAGAATATCCAGTCAAAAAGCTATAGTCGGTAAAATTAGGAAAAGTGTCGGTAGGTTTAGAAAGAATAGTGATTATAGGTTTTGGAGGAAATGTTTTTAGCAATTGGGTTTCGGTTAGAAAGTGAATTTAAATGTCAGCACATGTGAAGAGTCAGTCAAAATGATAAACTGGGAAAATATTTAGGAAAGCAGAAATCAATAGAGACATTAGGATATCAGGCAAAGTATAAAGTGAGTGATAGGATTACACATTTTCAACAGGCTTGAGGTTGAATATATAATCTTAGGAGGAAACAAATATATAGTCACCAATAGGATTGACATTTGAGAGCGGTAGCAACCTGGACAGGAATATTTTTAATAATCCATGCTCACTTTTCATTTAGGTTTTGGTACAATCATAACTGTGACCTTTGCATTTTGTTTCCAGAATATTACTGTGATAACATGTACATGTAGATCAGGTGACATGAGTATTTCTTCCACCATTTCTGGGAGCAATATTGTGAAGACGTATAAGTTAGTACTGGGGGTACAAATAGGTGTACCCTGTGTCTATGAATATAGAGATAATGCATGAATAGACCATACTGTGAATAAATAGTATTACTGGTTCCAACTTTGAATAATGGATTGATTTGATAAATGAAAACATAGAGGAAATCTTATATTGATATATATACATTCATTAAAACCAAATATACATCTAATGGTAATATTAGGGTTATGGTTCATCATGAAGAGTGTGTGAGTTTTACTTCAAAAATGATTAAGGAAATCGAAAAAGAAACCTCATGAAAAGATCAGTCAAGAAATATGGAGTTATACATGTGTTCTGAAGCAGGAAGTGATTGAAAATGAAACAAATGCCTATTAATTTTCGAATTTCTAGATGAAATATATATTTTATGATGTGCATAAACGGAAGAAATTGCAATGTACCAGTGTTGAATAAAAATGAATTTCAAAATACACATCATGTCCCATAGAAATCTATTTGCATTGATGTTAAACTGGGTAAGTTACTGCAGAAATACAAGGATTTGTATGCACCATTCACTGAAGATAGTTCTCAGTATGAGGAAACAAATATGTTTTTCAGGTGTGTGAATATTCCTGGGAATAATCTAGTGAAAAGTTGATTAAAAATCCACATACATGAATATGAATTATTTTAGGGAGTGTATAATAAGACACATATTTCATATTTTGAAAAATCTGGAGAGTATGTATACACACACACACACAAACAGACTTTAAAAAGTAGGAATATATATGCCAATTGAAATTCACCATGAAATATATATCATCCACAGATCAGAAATATTTATTTTACTGAACATGGGTTTTTGTGTAAAGTTGTTCAACCAGGAAGCTCACCCATTGGTTGAATTTTCAGTTCCAGCATCATTTAGGAAGAGTGAACTATTCTAACAATTTGTATCTGCCAAGTGAGCCATCTCACAAGAATGTACGTGTGATTCCAGGTAGGATTCTATATGTGCATATAAAATTACATGTGCTGAATAGGCTGCAGAGAAAGGGAGTCAGGTATTCACATATTTGTTAACTTTAGAAATACATGGAGAAATATTTCAACAGAAATTTGACTAGATTTATAACTCCTACCCTATATAATGCAAAAGGCAAGTCCCACTATACAACATGCATCCTCTGAACTGCTTATATTTCTATTCTGTTTGGGTTTTTATTCTCCATCATATTAGGATTAGTAGTCAGAGTCTAGTAATGTAGTGGTTAGTGTCATGGATTCAGTATTTCTAATGGAAATTTGGAAAATGAATCCAATGTGTATGTAAATATATGCTACACAAAAATCTTCCCACTCTCAACCAGAAAAATGCCTTGACATTACCTTCGCACCAAGAAAGACACAATTAGAGGAGAAGAATTAGAAAATGTGTGAATACATATATTCAATGAAAAATCCTCAGAAATTCACAACCTTGGAGGTGGTAGAGGAGTTTCCAAAAGTAAGGGACAGGATAAACACTCCACAAACATGGAGCTCTGCTGGCCTAAAGACTTCTTGAGAAATGCCTCTGAGTTTGGGCACTTGAAATATATGTTGTTTTCAGGAGCTTTAGCTTCTTTCTAGTGAGACCATCAAAGCTGGGTCTGCATCTATGTGACCTGGAGGACATGGCATCTTATTTTTCAATGAACATGAGGCAGCAGTGCTGGTTTCTCTCTTTGCAGGTAAACTGTGGCCACTGGGGGCTAAGTGTCTCCCCGTTTGGACTGTGAAGCAATTTGGTCATGATCCACTTTTCGTTGTGTTTCTTGCTGCTGCACTGGGAGTTTGGTGTTTGCTTCATGAAATACAACGAGTTTATCTGGGACACAGTGCTGGAGGGAGTTCTGTCACGTGTGGTGGGTCAGTGTCTGCAGGAGAATGCACCAACCAGGCTTCTATCCAGATAGCTTTCCCCCTTGACCATAGCAACCTGATTCTGAACATTGCCCTGAAACCTCTGCATATAACAAGATGCCTTTACATAGAAGGGTCTGCTGCCTGCACCATGTCAGTCACAAGGCATTTGGAATCCAATGCTAGATCCTCATGGCCGTACCACTGATGTTTTATCACACACCTGCCCACCACTGCTCTAGGTCCACTTCTCAGCAGACTCCAACTTACTGGCATCTGTGTTCTACACCATGTTAAAGAAACCCAGTCAATCTAGGCACTCTCTGGTATACTCATGATCAGCAACAGGACATCCAAAGGTTCTCCAGTGCCACCTGGTCATGGTAATTTTAAAAATTTCATGATATTTATGTAACCATTTTCAAGGATGAAGTTGGAGGCATTGTGGGTTTCAATTATTCAGAAACCATTAAACGGTGAGGAATCTCATTTTAATGAAAGCTCTGGAGAACTCTCACAGGCAAGGCTTCCCAAATAGTGGCCAAAACGTCACTTGAAGCCAGGCCCATTGAGGTCTAAAATGTGAGGTCCATGTGTGTTTTGACTCTCAATTGTGGCTGCCATGTCTTTCAGAATAAAATTATGTGATTCTCTGGCTGAGAGTCCCAGTGAACTGTGGAAAGTCCCCCTGGGACTAGATCACAGCTTCCAATGGCGACTCTCATGCGTTGCCTCCGAAAATCTTAACACAATTCATGGCAATTCTTCTCTGAGGTCAGTTCAAGAACTGAGTCTCTAAGGGGAATCACACCAGAATTCAACCCAGGTTGAACCAGTAATCTCTCACAATTAAAACCTAAACACTCCCACATGACCCTCATCTTCTTCCATATAGACACTCATCATAACCTCTGGCTGGAGGTTTCCATGAGGGCACAGCCCAAGACAGTGTCCAAAATAAGCTTCCTTGTCCCTCATTTGCCTAAAGTCACGTTTGCCTGGACACCCTTCCTATGAACCAGGAGTGATCAAATAGGCCTGACATTTATACTGCTCCACTTCTCCAATTTGAGGCCTACTGACTGAGGGGTTTAAATTCTTTTTGGGAATTGGACGCATGAGAAACCACAAGAACTATGGGCAAGCCACTGCAGAGCTTTGAAGAACCCATTTGACACAAAGGATCCCTATTCTTCCTTGATGGAAGTAAGTGCCCTACCAGAGGAAGGCAAGAGACTTCATCCACAATGACTCTACTTTTAGCCATTTTGGTTTTGGATGCACATATGGAATCTTTCTTTAGATCCATAAGGTGCATAGAATCTAAGCCACAGCCTCACACAGGGTCAAGAGGCTGATTCAGACACATCCCTTTCCAAAGCAATTAAGCAAAGAGCCACAGGAGATGCACATTTATTTCCAATTGAAAAGTCTCTTGTTAAGGCTTCCAAAAGTTTTGGCCTGAGGAAAACACCTTCCTGACATTCAGGGCAACAGAAAAATATGTATGCATAAGGCCCAAAGCAGGGTTTCTCCACTGAGATATTCCTGGTCACACTGCTATCTGAGTTTTCTGAGATGCTCGGCCATTCCATTCAGCTATCCAGTACATGGCCATTTCACAGACCTTGGAGGTGGTACATATCTTGGACACACAACCATGAGTCTATTCTTGAGAGTGACCAGAATTGAGTAAGAAATCAGGAACTTAGGAAGATTGCAGGTGTTGCCCATCCATAAGGCAAGCCGCAGTCCATTCATAAATTGGGCAGGATGAATGCTGGGAAGCTTTCTACTAGACAGGACACATCCATTGATGCATTCTCTTTTCTAATGTCTACAACCACTAACACAGTGGGATACACAGACATAGAAAAACTCGCATTGTCAAAGGACTTAGAAGAATCAGATAATTCCAAACCAAACAAACCTCCTTTCCTACCTATTCTGAGAACATGAGACAAAACCACAAACCCCACCCGAACTCACAAATTCAACTTCTTCCCCCAAGTAGGTCTGTGACTATCCGGAATGTCCTCTGACTTGTGGGCCATACTGTGTTCTCCCGAAATGGCCTGTCCTGCCTCAGATCTGGTCACCTTGGCCAACTCTGTGAAGTTGTCAGGAGCCAGTGTTGAGCCACTACCTGCTTTCTCAGGAAAGGCCCCTCTTCAGAGCACTCCTGGCATTTGGCCATCCTCACATCAGTAGGTACCAAGAATGACTGACGCTGTCCTTGGTAAATCCAACAAGTGAGCCCACTGGAACTGTGACTGGGACTGGCTCTGGGTGCCTGGCTACTTGGGTCACAAGTTCAGAGAGTTCCATCACCAAGGAAGTTAGGAAGGTCATTTCTTCGGGAACTGAATGAGGTCACTGCCGTGGCAACCACTTTGTCCTAACACTTGCTTCCAAGGGTCCCATGAGATGGAGGCTGCCCCTAATTCCTGAGACACTTTCAAAAGTTAGAATGGTATACCAACCATAGGTACCCAGGAACAGCTCTCCACACAGGCCCGGTTTGCTCCATCTCCTCTACGTTAAGGATAGAGAGTTGATTCAGACTCAACCCTTCATCCTGACCAGGTTGTTTTCCATGGAAGATTACTTTTGCTCTCTCCGGTCCTTCATAGCTGCCTACATCTTCTCCAGGGATAATTTCTGCATTGACCTTTGAGGTTTTCAGCAGGTTGAAGATCCCCTACATTCCTGTATTGTAAGAACAAATCTGTCCCTGCTCTTCTGAATACTTAAATTGATGGAACAATGTATGGTTAGTGTTATTAACATGTTCAATTAAAACCAAAACACTACCACATGGCCCTTATATTCTTCCATATAGACACTCATCATTACGTCTGGCTGGAGGTTTCCACAAGGGGCGAAGCCCAAGACAGTGTCCAAAATAAGTTCCCTTGCCCCTCATTTGCCTAAAGTCTGGGTTTCCTGGACACCCTTCCTGTGAACCAGGATTGATCAAATAGGCCTGCCATTAATAATGCTCTTTTTCTCCTTTTTGAGGCCTACTGAACGTGAGGTATAGATTCTTTATGTGATTTGGAGTCATGTGAAACCCAAGCACCTTTTCTCGTCTTTGAAGAACTCATTAGACCCAAAGGATCCCTATTCGTACTTGATGGAGGTGAGGAGCCTAACAGAGGAAGCAAGAGACTTCATCCACAATGTCTGATCTTTTTCCCATTTTGGTTTTGGATGCACACATGGGATCTTTCTTTAGATCCATCAGGTGCTGAGATTGTAAGCCACAGCCTCACACAGAGCCGAGAGGATGATTTAGACACATCCTTTTCTAAAGCAATTAATCTAAGAGCCACAGGTGATGCTCATTCATTTCCATTTGAAAGCAGTTTCTTCAGGCTTCACAAACTGGTGGTCTGAGGCAAAGACCTACCTGACATTCAGGTCAACAGAACAGTAGGTAAGCAAAAGGCACAAAGCAGGGTTTCTCTACTGAGACTTTACTGGTCACACTGATATCTGAGTTTTCTGAGATCCTCCCCATTCATTTCAGGTATCCAGTAAATGGCCATGTCACAGAGCTCGGAGGTGGTACATATCTTGGACAAAAAAAAAAAATGAGCCTATTCTGGAGAATGGCCAGAATTCAGGAAGAAAACAGGAACTAAGGAAAATAGTAGGTGTTGCCCATCGATAAGGCAAGCAACAGTCCATTCATAAATTGGGCAGGATGTGTCCTGGAATGCTTTCTACTTGTCAGGACACATGCATTGATGCATTCACTTTTCTCATATCTTCAACCACCGACAAAGTGGGATACACAGACATAGAATCACTCACCATGTCAAATGACTTATTAAAAACAGTCCACTCCAAACCAAACAAACTGCCTTTCCTACCTATTCTCAGAACATGAGACAAAACCATAAACTCACATCTACACCCTCAAAGGCATATCGTTTACCCACATAGGTCTGTGAGTAACCAGAGTGTCCTCAGACTGATAGGCCATACTATGTTCCCCTGAAATGGCCTGTCCTGTCTCAGATCTGGTCTCCTTTACCAACTCTCTAAAGTTTTCAGGAGCCATCGGTGAGTCACTACCTGCTTTCTCAGGAAAGGCCCCTCTTCAGAGCTTTCCTGGCATTTAGTGATCCACAAGAAAGACTGACTCTGTCCTTGGTAAATCCAAACAAGTGAACCCACTGGGAAAGGGACTGGGACTGGCTCTTGGTGCCTGGCTTCCTGGATCCCAAGTTCAGAGGGTTCCATCACCAAGGAAGTGAGGTAGGTCACTTCTTTCAGGAACTGAATGAGGTCACTGCCTTGGCAACCACTTTGTTCTAACATTTGCTTCCAATGGCTCCATGACATGGAGGCTGCCCCTACTTCCTGTGTCACATTCACAAGTTAGAATGGTATAACAACCATAGGCACCCGGGAACAGTCAGAGTCTACTAGGGTATGGCTTACTGTCAGGAATTCAGTATTTCAAATAGAAAATAGGAAAATGAATCTAATGTGTATACAAATATATGCTAGACAAAAATCTTCCCACTGTCCTCCACAACAATGCCTTGATATTTCCTTCACCACAAGTAAGACACAATTAGTGGAGAACAGTTTGAAAATCTGTGAATATATATCTGGAAAAAAAAATGAATGGAGTTCACAACCTTGGAGGTGGTAGAGGAATTTCCAAATGTAAAAGAAAGGATAAACACTCCACAAACATGGAGCTCTGGTGGCCTAATAAATTTTTGAGAAACTGCCTCTGAGTTTGGGCCCTTGAAATATTTGTTGTTGTCAGGAGCTTTAGCTTCCTTTGTAGTGAGACCATCAAATCTGGGTCAGCATCTATGTGACCTGGATGACATGGTTCCTTATTTTCTATTGAACATGAGGCAGCAGTTCTGAATTCTCTCTTTGTAGGTAAACTGAGGCCACTGGGGTCTAAGTGTCTAACCGTGTGGTCTGTGAAGCCATTTGGTCATACTCGAATTTTTGTGGTGTTATTTACTGCAGTACTCTGAGTTTGGTATTGGCTTCATGAAGTACAAGGAGATAAACTGGGACACAGTCCTAGAGGGAGTACTCTCATGTCTGGTGAGTGAGGGTCTGCAGGAGAATGCACCAACCAGGCTTCTATCCCAAAAAGCTTGCACCCATGTCCATAGCAACCTGATTCTGAACATTGCCATGAAACCTCTCCATATAACAAGATCCCTTTATTTGTAAGGGTCTGCTGGCTGCACCATGTCAGTCACAATCCATTTGGAAGCCAAGGGAAGATCCATGTGGCCCCACGACAGATGTTTTATCATACACCTGCCAACCACTGCTCTAGGCCCACTACTCAGCAGGTTCCAACTTTCTGGCATCTCTGTTCTACAACATTTTCATGAAACCCAGTAAATCAGGGCACTGTCTGGTATACTCGTGATCAGCAACAGACATCCAAAGATTTTCTAGTGCCACCTGTTCATAGGAATATCAAAAATTTTATGGTGTTTATCTAGCCAATTTTCAAGGATGAAGTTGGAGGCACTGTGGGTTTCAATTCATTCAGGAACCATGAAATAGTGAGGAAGCTCATTTCAATGAAAGCTCGGGACAACTCTCACAGGCAAGGCTTCCCAAGGAGTGGCCAAAAGGTCACATGAAGCCAGGCCCATTGAGGTTTACAATTGAGGTCCATGTGTGTTTTGACTCTCAACTATGACTGCTAAGTCTTTCTGAATAAAGTCATGTGATATCCTGGCTGAGAATCCCAGTGCTCTTTGGAAAGCCAACCTGGGCCTAGATCTCAGTCTCCAAGGGCAACTCTCATGTGTGGCCTCCTAAATTCCAAACACAATTCATGCCAATACATCGCTGAGATCTGTTCCAGAACTCAGTCTCTAAAGGGAATCACACAAGAGTTAAAGCCCAGGTTGACCCTGGAATCTTTTCCAACCGTAACACAAATGACCACAATTAAACCAAAACACTCCAACATGGCCCTCATCTTCTTCCATATAGACAGTCATAATAAACTCTGGTTGGAGGTTTCCATGAGGGGCGCAGCCCAAGACAGTGTTCAAAATAAGCTCACTTGCCACTCATTTGCCTAAAGTCAGGGTGACATGGAAACCCTTCCTGTGAACGAGGGGTGATCAAATAGGCCTGCCATTAATAGTGCTCTACTTCTCCAATTTGAGGCCTACTCTCTGTGGGGTATAGATTCTTTATGAGAATTGGGGTCATGAGAAAACCCAAGCACCTATGGGCTACCCTCTGAAGGGATTTGAAGAACCCATTTGAGTGAACCAAGGAGTTGGATCAAAAGACTTTAGATATAGGGTTTTGGTTAGAGAGTGAATGTAAATTTCAGCATATGTGAAGAGTCAGCCACAGTGATGAACTGGGGAATATGTGTAGGAAAGCAGATATCAATAGAGATATTAGGAAATCAGGCAAAGTACAAAGAGAGTGATAGGATAAGACATTTTTAACAGGGTTGAGTTTGAATATACAATCTTAGGAAGAAACAAATATGTAGTCACCAATAGGAATGATATTCGAGATCATTAGTGAATCAGGACATGGATGTTGTTAGTAATACATGCTCACTTTCAATATAGGCTTTGGTACAATCATAAGTGTGACACTTGCATTTTTTGTCAGGAATATTACTGTGATGAAATGCATATGTATATCAGGTGACTAGAATATTTCTTCCACCATTTTTGAAAGCAATATTTTAAAGGCTTATAAATTAGTATTGGGGATACAAATAGGTATACCCTGGGTCTATGAATATAGAGATGATTCTTTAATAGACCATACTGTGAATAAATAATATAACTGGTTCAAAATTTAAATAATGGATTGAATTGATATCTGAAAATATACAAGAAATCTTACATTGATATACATACATTCATTCCGAACAGTTATACATCTAATGATAATATTAGTGTTACGGTTTATTATGAAGAGTGTGTGAGTTTTGTTTCAAAAGTGATTATGGAAATCGAAAATAATGTGTTTGGAAAGAATCTCATGAAAGGAACAGTCAAGAAACATGGAGGAATACATGTCTTCTCAAGTAGGAAGTGATTGAAATTGAACCAAATGCCTATAAATTTGTAAAATTGTGGATGAAATGATATATCCTATATTGCCCATAAACTGCAGAAATAGTAATGTACCAGTGTTGAATAAAAATGAACTTCAAAATACACATCATGTCCCATAGGTGTCTACTTGCATTGATGTTAAACTGGGTGAGTCACTGTAGAAATATTAGGATTTCTTAGCACCATTCCCTGAAGTTAGTTTTCAGTACTAGGAAACAAATATGTATTTCAGTGGATGTATATTTCTAAGAATAATCTTGTGAAAAATTGATTATATATCCCCATACAGGAACATGAATGAATTTAGGCAGTGTATAGTAAGACACTTATATTTCATATTTTGAAAATCTGGAGACTATATATATATATATAGACACAAACACACACACATTATAATGTAGCAATATATATGCCAATTGAAATTCATCATGAAAAATAACTCATCTGCATATCAAAAAATATTCATTATACTGAACATGGATTATGTATAATGTTGTTCATCTAGGAAGGTCACCCATGGGTTGAATTTTTAGTTCCAACAGCCTTTAGGAGAAGTGATCTCTTCTCACAATTTGTATCTGCCAAGTCAGCCACCTCACAAGAATGTACGTGTGAAACCAGGTAGGATTCTATTTTTGCATATAAAAATACATGTGCTTAATAGGCTAAAGAGAAAGAGAGACAGAAATTCACATATTTCTTAACTTTAAAAACACATGGAGAATTATTTCAACAAATAATTGACTAGATTTATAACTCCTACCTTATATCATGCAAAAGGCAAGTACAACTACACACCATGCCTCTTCTGAACTGCTTGTATTTCTATTCTGTTTTGGTTATTTTTCTCATCATATTAGTATTAGTAGTCAGAGTCTATAAGGGTATGGGCTAGTGACAAGGATTCAGTATTTCGAATGAAAAATTGAAAAATGAATCCAATGTGTATGCAAATATGTGCTACAAAAAAATCTTCCTTCTCTCATATAGAAGAATGACTTGACATTACCATTGCCCCAAGTAAGTCACAATTAGAGGAGAAGAGTTAGAAAATCTGTAAATATATATCTGCAACGAAAATGCTCAGGAGTGCACAACCTTGGAGGTGGTAGAGGAGTTTCCAAAAGTAAGTGACATGGGAAATACTCCACAGACATGAAGATCTGCTGGCCTAAACACTTCTTGAGAAACTGCCTTTGAGGTTGGGCACTTGAAATATATGTTGTTTTCAGGAGCTTTCGCTTCCTTTATAGTGAGACCATCTAAGCTGGGTCTGCATCTATGTTACCTGGAGGACATGGCATCTTATTTTCCAATGAACATGAGGCAGCAATGCTGAATTCTCTCGTTGTAGGTAAACTATTGCCACTGGGGGCTAAGTGTCTCCCCGTGTGGACTGTGAAACCATTTGGTCATCTTCCACTTTTCGTGGTGTTTCTTGCTGCTGCACTGGTAGTTTGGTATTGGCATCACGAAATACAAGGAGTTCAACTGGGACACAGTGCTGGAGGGAGTTCTGTCACGTGTGGTACGTGTACCCTGGTCTACAGTAGAATGCACCAACCAGGCTTCTATCCCACATAGCTTGCCCCCTTGATCATAGCAACCTGATTCTAAACATTACTCTGAAACTTCTCCATATAACAAGATGCCTTTATATACAATGGTCTGATGGCTGCACCATGTCTGTCTCAAGACAATTGAAAGTCAATGGCAGATCCACATGGCCCCACCACAGATGTTTTATCACACACCTTCCCACCACTGCTCTAGGCCCACTACTCTGCAGTCTCCAACTTTCTGGCATCTCTGTTCTAAACATTTTCATGAAGCCCAGTCAATCAAGGCACTGTCTGGTATACTCATGATCAGCAAAAGTACATCAAAAGGTTCTCCAGTGCCATCTGGTCATGAAAATTTCTAAACATTCATGGTATTGATCTAGACAAATTTCAAGGATGAAGGTGGAGGCACTGTGGGTTTCAATTCATTCAGGGACCATTAAATGTTGAGGAAGCTCATTTCAATGAAAGATCTGGAGAACACTCACAGGCAAGGCTTCCCAAAGAGTGGCCAAAAGGTCACATGAAGCCAGGCCCATTGAGGTCTACAATGTGAGGTCCATGTGTGTTTTGACTCTCAACTATGGGTGCCAAGTCTTTCAGAATAAAATCATGTGATATCCTAGCTGAGATTCTCAGTACTCTTGGGAAAGCCACCCTGGGCCTAGATCTCAGTTTCAAAGGGCGACTCTCATGTGTGGCCTCCTGAAATCGCAACACAATTCATGGCAATACTTATCTGAGGTCAGTTCCAGAACTCATTCTCTAAGGGGAATCACACCAGTGTTCAAGCCCAGTTGGACCCAGTCATCTCTTCCATCTGCCACACAAATGACCACAATTAAAACCAAAACACTCCCACATTGTCCTCATCTTCTTCCACATAGACACTCCTCATAACCTCTGGCTGGAGTTTTTCATGAGGGGCACAGCCCAAGACAGTGGCACAAATAAGCTTTCTTGCCCCTCATTTGCCTAAAGTCAGGGTGGCCTGGACACCCTTCCTGTGAACCAGGAGTGATTAAATAGGCCTGCCATTAATACTGCTCCACTTCTCCACTTTGAGGCCTTCTTACTGTGGGGTTTAGTTTCTTCTTTTTAAAAAAAAAAATTGAAATTTAATTGGAAAGTTAAAAAAAATTGTATTGCAGAATATTAAATTTCTTATGCAAAAGCCTTTATCTTGTTTGTGAGGGAAACCTTGATGCCTTGCCAATCTGGTTATATGGAGACACTGAAAATTTTCTGTTACATACTACATGGATGAATGGCTACAGCACATCGTTTTTTTCAAACTGAAAGGCAGATAACAGCAAGTAAGATAACAAATAAAAGCCAATTTTATTAAAAAATAAAGTTGTAAAATGTCTCAAATATTGGAAATTAAATTCTTTTTTTTTCTTTTTTTTGGTTGTTCAAAAGCTCATGCTATATCATCTTTCATACATTTGACTCATTTGGGTTATGAACTCCCATTTTTACCCCAATACAAATCGTAGAATCACATCAGTTACACACTCACGTTTTTACATAATGGCATATTAGTGATTGTTGTATTCTTCTACCTTTCCTATCCCCTACTATCCCCCTCCCCTCCCCAACCATCTACCCTCTATACCTCATCTGCTATTGTTCAATTCTCTCCCTTGTTTCCCCCCCTTTCCCCTCACAACCTCTTATATGGAATTTTGTGTAACATTAAGTGTCTCCTACCATTTCCATATGCTTTCCATTCTCTCTCCCTTTCTCTCCCCCCACTCATCTCCATTTAGTGTTAATATTTTCCTCATGCTCTTCTTCCCTGTTCTGTTCTTATTTGCTCTCTTTATATCAAAGAAAACATTTGGCATTTGTTTTTTAAGGATTGGCTAGCTTTGCTTAGCATTATATGTTCTAATGCCATCCATTTCCCTTCAAATTCAATGATTTTTGTCATTTTTTAATGCTGCATAATACTCCATTGTGTATAGATGCCCCTTTTTTATCCATTCGCCTATGGAAGGTCATCTAGTTTGGTTCCACAGTTTAGCTATTATGAATTGTGCCGCTATGATCAGTGATGTGGCAGTATCCCTATAGTGCGCTCTTTTAAGATCCTCAGGGAATAGTCCGAGAAGTGAGATAGCTGGGTCAAATGGTGGATCCTTTCCCTGCTTTCCCAGGTATCTCCATACTGCTTTCCAAATTGGCCTCAACATTTTCCAGTCCCACCAGCAGTGTACAAGTGTACCCTTTTCCCCACATCCTCGCCAACACTTATTGTTGTTTGATTTCATAATGGCTGCCAATCTTACTGGAGTGAGATGGTATCTTAGGGTGGTTTTGACTTGAATTTCCCTAACTGCTAGAGATGGTGCGCATTTTTTCATGTTCTTGTTGATGCATTGTATGTCCTCCTCTGTGAAGTTTCTGTTCAGGTCCTTGGCCCATTTGTGGATTGGTTTATTTGTTATCTTATTGTTTAATTTTTGAGTTCTTTGTATATTCTAGATATTAGGGCTCTATCTGAAGTGTGAGGGGTAAAAATTTGTTCCCAAGATGTAGGCTCTCTATTTACCTCTCTTATTGTTTCTCTTGTTTCGAAAAAAACTTTTTAGTTTAAATAAGTCCCATTTGTTGGTTCTTGTTATTAACTCTTGTGCTATGGCTGTCCTATTAAGGAATTTGGAGCCCAACCCCACAGTATGTACATCGTAGCCAAATTTTTCTTCTATTAGATGCATTGTCTCTGATTTTATATCTTGCTCCTTGATCCATTTAGAGTTAACTTTTGTGCATGGCGAGAGAAAGGGATTCATTTTCATTTTGTTGCATATGGATTTCCAATTTTCCCTGGACCACTTGTTGAAGATGCTATCCTTCCTCCATTGCATGCTTTTAGGCCCTTTTTCAAATATAAGAAAGTTGTACTTTTGTGGATTGGTTTCTGTGTCCTCTATTCTGTACCATTGGTCCAGCTGACTTTTGTGATACCAGTACCACGCTGTTTTTGTTACTATTGCTTTGTAGTACAGTTTGAACTCTGTTATCACTATACATCCTGATTCACACTTCCTGCTTAGAATTGCTATTGCTATTCTGTGTCTATTGTTTTTCCATATGAAATTCATGATTGCTTTATATATTTCTACAAGAAATGCCATTGGGATTTTGATTGGCATTGCATTAAACCTGTAGAGAACTTTGGGTAATATCGCAATTTTGATGATGTTAGTTCTGCCTATACATGAACAGGGTACATTTTTCCATCTTCTAACATCTTCTTCTATCTCTTTCTTTAGAGTTATGTAACTTTCATTGTATAAATCTTTCACCTCTTTTTTTAGGTTGATTCCCAAGTATCTTATTTTCTATGAGGATATTGTGAATGGAGTGGTTTTCCTCATTTCAATTTCAGAAGTTTTGTTGCTGATATACAGGAATGCCTTTGATTTTTTCTTGTTGATTTTATATACTGGCACTTTGCTGAATTCATTTATTAACTCTAGCAGTTTATTTGCATACCCTTTAGGGTTTGTTAAGTATATTATCATGTCATCCTCAAATAGCGAATATTTAAGTTCTTCTTTTTCTATTTTTATGCCTTTAATTTCTTTTGTCTGTCTAATTGCTCTGGCTAGTATTTCAAGAACTAAACTGAATAGAAGTGGTGATAGAGGGCATCTCTGTCTTGTTCCAGATTTTAGAGGGAATGCCTTCAGTTTTTCTCCATTTAGGATGATGCTAGCCTGAGGTTTAGCATATATAGCTTTTACCATGTTGAGGTAAGTTCTTGTTATCCCTAATTTTTATAGTGTTTTGAACATAAAGGAATGCTGTACTTTGTCAAACGCTTTATCTACATCTATCGAGATGATCATATGGTTTTTGTCTTTAAGTCTATTGATGTGGTGGATTACATTTATTGATTTCCATAAATTGATCCAGGCATGCATCCCAGGGATGAATCCTACTTGATCATGAAGCACAATTATTTTGATATGCTTTTGTATTCAATTCACCATGATTTTATTGAGAATTTTTGCATCCAAGTTTATTAGAGGTATTGGTCTGTAGTTTTCTTTCTTTGAAGTGTCTTTGTCTGGTTTTGGAATCGGTGATGTTGGCCTCATAGAATGAATTTGGAGGAACTCCTTCTTTTTCTATTTTTTGAAATTGCTTGAAAAGTATTGGTATTAATTCTTCTTTGAGGGTTTTGTAGAACTCCACTGTATACCTATCCGGTCCAGGGCTCTTTTTGGTTGGTTGTCTTTTGATGGTTTCTTATTTTTCTTCCTTTGTTATTGGTCTATTTAAATTGTGGGTGTCTTCCTGACTCAATCTGGGCAGATCATATGACTTAAGAAATTTATCGATATCTTCTTTATCTTCTATTTTATTGGAATATAGGGTTTCAAAATACTTTCTAATTATCTTCTGTGTTTCTGTAGTGTGTGTTGTGATATTTCCATCTTTATTCCATATGTTAGTAATTTGAGTTCTCTCTCTTCTTCTCTTCGTTAGCATGGCTAAGGGCCTGTCGAACATATTTATTTTTTCAAAGAACCAACTCTTATTTATTTCAATTTTTACAATGTAGATTTTTTGTTTCAATTTCATTGATTTCTCCTCTAATTTCAATTATTTCTTGTCTTCTACTACATTTGATGTTCTTTTGCTCTTCCTTTTCTAGGTTTTTGAGGTGTAGTGTGAGTTCATTTATTTGTTGTTGTTTTTTTCTTTTTTTGAGGAAAGAATTACAAGAAATGAATTTCCCTCTTAAAACGGCTTTCATTGTGTCCCATACAAACCGGTATGTTGTGTCTCTATTGTCATTTGTCTCTAAGAATTTTTTTATCTCCTCCTTTATGTCTTCTGTAACCCACTGATCATTCAGTAACATATTGTGCATTTTCCATGTGATGTAGAATTTTTCCTTCCTTTTTTTTTTCATTGATTTAAAGTTTCAATCCATTATGATCAGATATGGTGCATGGTATTATCTCCATACCTTTATATTTACTAAGAGTTTCCCTATTGCATAATATATGGTCTATATTGGAGTAGGATCAATGTGCTGCTGAGAAGAACGTGTATCCACTTGATGATGGTTGATATATTTTATATATGTTGGTTACGTCTAGGTTATTGACTGTGCTATTGAGTTCTATAGTATCTTTATTCAGCTTTTGTCTGGAGGAAGGCAAGAGACTTCATCCACTATGACTGCCCTTTTTGCCATTTTAGTTTTGGATGCACACATGGGATCTTTCTTTAGATCCATCAGGTGCTGAGAATCTAAGCCACAGGCTCACACAGGGCCAAGATGCAGATTCAGAAACATCCCTTTCCAAAGCAATTAAGCAAAGAGCCACAGGTGATGCACATTTATTTCCATTTGAAAACTCTTTTCTTCAGTCTTCACAAAGGGGTTGCCGGAGGCAAAGACCTTCCTGACATTCAGGGCAACAGACAGGGAAGCAAAAGGCCCAAAGCAGGGTTTCTCCACTGAGACTTTCTTGGTCACACTGATATCTGAGTTTTCTGAGATACTCGCCATTCCCTTCAGCTATCCAGTACATTGCCATGTCACAGTGCTTGGGGTGGTACATATCTTGGACACAAAACCATGAGCGTATTCTAGAGAGTGGCCAGAATTCAGGAAGAAAACAGGAACTTAGGAAGATGGCGAGTGTTGCCCATTTATAAGGCCAGCTGCAGTTCATTCATAAATTGCACAGGATGAATGCTGGGAAGCTTTCTAGTAGACTGGACAAATCCCTTGATGCATTTTCTTTTCTAATGTCTACAACCACGGACACAATGGTATATATAGACTCAGAAACACTCGCCTTGTCAAATGACTTACTAGAAACAGTCCACTCCAAAACTAACAAACCACCTTTCCTACCTATTCTGAGAACAGGAGACAAAACAACAAACCCACAACCACACCCACAAAGACACCTCCTTCCCCCAGTAGGTCTCTGACTATCCAGAGTGTCCTCTGACTGGTGGGCCATGATATATTCCCCCATATTGGGGTGTCCTGTCTCTGATATGGTCTCCGTGGCCAACTCTGTGATGCTGTCAGAAGCCAGCGATGAGCCACTACCTGCTTTCTCAGGAAAGGCCCCTCTTCAGATCTTCCTGGCATTTGGCCAACCTCACATCAGTATGTACCAAGAAAGACTGACTCTGTCCTTGGTAAATCCAAACAAGTTTGACCACTGGGACTTGCACTGGGACTGGCTTTGGGTGCCTGGCTTCCTGGATCCCATGTTCAGAGAGTTTCATCACCAAGGAAGTAAGTTGAGTTCATTTCCTTCAGGAACTGAATGAGGTCACTACCCTGGCAACCACATTTTCCTAACAGTTCCTTCCGAGGGTCCCATCAGATGGAGGCTGCACCTACTTGCTCTGACATTTTCACAAGTTAGAATGGTATATCAACCGTAGGCACCCGGGATCAACTCTCCACACAGGCCTGGTTTGGTCCATCTTCACTACATTAAGAAAAGAGAGGCTGATTCAGACACATCCTTTCATCATGACCAGGATGTTTTCCATGTAAGATGACTTTTGCTCTCTCAGGTCCCTCATAGCTGCCTACATCTTCTCCAGGGATTATTTCTGCATGGACTTTTGATGTTGTCAGCTGGTGGAAGATCCCCTACCTTCCTGTATTGTAAGACCAACTCTGTTCCTGCTCTTCTGTAAATGAGATTGAGGGAACAGTGTATGGTTAGGGTTAATAGCATGTTCGATTTGGGTTAGGAATAATTATGCTGGATGAATAATGGTATTGGGAACCTGTGATATTTATAAGAATATAGACGTGAAATATATGTATGAGAACAGAGATCTAGGAAAGATTTGAAGCCCAGATAGGAATTGAAACCACGATTGGTATACTTAGCTTGAATTATGTTCTGCACCGAGGTCTCAGATAAATTGATATACAATGGCATAGGACCGTGTACCTCAGATGTTTGAATGTAGAAGAGAACATGCAGTCAAAAAGGGATAGTCTGTAGGATTAGGAAGATAGTCAGTAGGTTTAGGAAGAATAGTGAGTATAGGAGTTGGACCAAAAGTTCTTTAGCAATAGGGTTTCAGATAGAGAGTGAATGTAAATGTCAGCACATTTGAAGTTACAGTCACAATGATGAACTGGGGACAATATGTAGAAAAGCAGATATCAATAGGGACATTAAGAAATCAGGCATAGTATAAAGTGAGTGATAGGATTAGATATTTTCAAAAGGCTTGAGGTTGAATATATAATCTTAGGAAAAAAACAAATATGTAGTAACAAAGAGGATTGACATTTGAGAGCATTACTCAACCTGGACAGATGTTTTTAATAATCCATGCTCACTTTCCATTTAGGCATTGGTACAATCATAAGTGTGACCTTTGCATTTTGTGTCCAGAATACTACTGTGATAAATGTATATGTAGATCAGGTGACATGAGTCTTTCTTCCACCATTATGGGGAGCAATATCCTGAAAACTTATAAATTAGTACTGGGGATACGAAAAGGTGTACCCTGTGTTGATGATTATTCAGATGATGCATGAATAGACCATATTGTGAATAAAGTATATAACTGGTTCCAACTTTAAATAATGGATTGAATTTGCATCTGAAAAAAATATATGAAATCTTATATTGATATACATAAATTCATTACAACCTGTTATATATCTAATGGTAATATTAGGGTTACAGTTTATCATGAAGAGTGAGTTTTGCTTGAACAATGATAATGGAATCGAAAATAATGTGTTTAGAATGAAGTCAAGTGAAAAGAACAGTAGAGAAATATGGAGGAATACATGTGTTCTGAAATAGTAAGTAATTGAAAGTGAACCAAATGCCTATAAATTTGTGAAGTTGTGAATGAAAAAAATATATCCTATGTTGTACATAAACTGAAGAAATTTTAATGTACCAGTGTTTAATAAAAATGAACTTCAAAATACACATCATGTCCCATAGAAATCTATTTGCATTGATGTTAAACTGGGTCAGTTACAGTAGAAATATTAGGATTTGTAAGCACCATTCACTGAACTTAGTTTTCAGTAGTAGGAAACCAATATGTATTTCAGGTGGTTGAGTATTTCTTAGAATAATCTTGTGTAAAGTTGATTATACACCCAAATACATGAATACGAATGAATTTAGGGAGTGTATAATAAGATACATATATTTCATATTTTGGAAATTCTGGAGAATATATATATATATATATATATATATATATATATATATATATATATATATATATATATATATACACACACACAAATACACACACAAACACACACACACAAATTAATATGTAGAAATATATATGCCAATTGAAATTCATCATAAAATATAATTCATCCACATATCCAAAAATATTCATTTTACTTAACATGGATTTATGTATAATGTTTTTTACTAGGAAGCTCACCCATAGGTTGAATTTTCAGTTCAATCAGTATTTAGGGGGAGTCATCTCTTTTCACAATTTTTATATTCCAATGTCAGTGAGCTCACAAGAATGTACGTGGGATACCAGGTAGGATAGTATATGTGCATAAAAAATACATGTGCTGAATAGGATACAGAGAAAGGGAGACAGGAATTTACATATGTGATAACTTTAAAAACTCATGAAGAAATATTATAATAAAAAGTTGACTAGATTTAAAACACATACTCTTGATAAAGCAGAAGGCAAATACAAGTATACACCATGCTTCCTATGAAAGGACTGTATTTCTATTCAGTTAGGTTTCTTTTTCTCCATCATATTAGGATTAGTAGTCAGATTCTAGTAGGGTATGGGTTGGTGTCAGGGATTCAGTATTTCAAATGGAAAATAGAAAAATTAATCTAATGTGTATGCAAACATGTACTACAGGAACAATTTCCCACTCTCTTCCAGAACAATGGCTTGACATAACCATCACTCCAAGTAAGACACAATTAGAGGAGAGGAGTTAGAAAATCTGTGAATACATATGAGAAATGTAAAATGCTCAGAAGTTCACAACACTGGAAGTAGAAGAAGAGTTTCCAAAAGTAAGGGAGAGGGTAAACACTTCACAAACATGGAGCTCTGCTGGCCTAAAGACTTCTTGAGAAACTTCCTCTGTGGTTGGGCACATGAAATATTTGTAATTGTCAGGAAATTTAGTTTCGTTTGTAGTGACACCATGAAATCTGGGTCTGCATCTATGTGAGCTGGAGGACATGGTTCCTTATTTTCTAATGAAAATGAGGCAGCAGTTCTGAATTCTCTCTTTGTAGGTAAACTGTGGCCACTGGGAGCTAAGTGTCTTCCCGTGTGGTCTGTGAAGCCATTTGGTCATGCTCCAATTTTCAGGGTGTTTCTTACTCCTGAACTGGGAGTTTCGTATTAGATTCATGAAATACAAGGAGTTCAACTGCGACACAATGATAGAGGGAGTTCTGTCACGTGTGGTTTGTCATGGTCGACAAGAGAATGTACGAACCAGGCTTTAATCCCACATAGCTTTCCCACTTGACTATAGCAACCTGATTCTGAACATTGCCCTGAAACCTCTCCATATAAAAAGATGCCTTTACATATAAGGGTCGGCTGCCTGCACCATGTCAGTCGCAAGTCTTTTGGAAGCCAATGGAAGATCCAGGTGATCCTACCAAAAATATTTATTTACACACCTACAGTCCACTGCTCTATGCCCACTACTCAGCAGGCTCCAACTTACTGGCATCTCTGTTCTACAACATTTTCACGAAACCCAGTCAATCAAGGCACAGTTTGGAACCATCATGATCAGCAACAGGACATTCAAAGTTTATCCAGTGCCACCTGGTCATGGAAATTTCAAAAATTTCATGGTATTTATCTAGCCATTTTTCAAGGATGAAGTTGGAGGCACTGTGGGTTTCAATTAATTCAGGAACCATTAAATGGTGAGGAAGCTCATTTCAATGAAAGCTCTGGAGATCACTCACGGGGAAGGCTTCCCAAAGAGTGGCCAAAAGGTCACATGAATCCAGGCCCATTGAGGTATACAAAGTGAGATCCATGTGTGTTTGTATTCTCAACTAAGGGTCCCAAGTCTTTAAGAATTAAATCATGTGATATCCTGGCTCAGAATCCCCGAGCACTGTGGAAAGCCATCCTGGGCCTAGATCTCAGATTACAAGGGTGATTCTCATGCGTGACCTCCTAAAATCCCAACACTATTTTTTGCAATACTTCTCTGAGGTCAGTTCCAGAACTCAGTCTCTAAGGGTAATCACACCAGAGTTCAAGCTCCGGTGGACACAGTCATCTCTTCCAACTACCACACAATTGACCACAATTAAAACCAAAACACTCCCATATGGACCTCATCTCCTTCCATATAGACACTCATCATAACCTCTGGCTGGAGGTTTCCATGAGGGGCGCAGACCAAGACAGTATCCACAATAATCTAACTTGCCCCTCATTTGCCTAAAGTCAGGGTGGCCTGGACACGCTTCCTGTTAACCAGGAGTGATCAAATAGGCCTGGTGTTAATACTGTTCTGCTTGTACAATTTGAGGCCTACTGACTGTCAGATATTGATTCTTTATGTGAATTGGAGTCATGAGAAAACCCAAGCACCTATGGGCTCGCCTCTGCAGGTTTTGAAGAACTCGTTTGACCCAAAGGATTCCTATTCTCACTTGATGGAGGTCAGGAACCTTACAGAGGAAGGCTAGAGACTTCATGCCAATGACTGCTCTTTTGGCCATTTTGGTTTTGAATGCACGCATGGGAAATTTCTTTAGATCCCTCAGGTGCTGAGAATCTAAGCCACTGCCTCATACAGAGCCAAGGGGCTGATTCAGACACATCCCTTTTCAAAGCAGTTAAGGAAAGAGCCACATGTATGCCCAATAATTTCCATTTGAAAACTGTTTTCTTCAGGCTTCACAAAAGGGTGGCCTGAGTCAAAGACCTTCCTGAAATTCAGGAAAACAGAACAATAGGTAAGCAAATGGTCCAAAGCAGGGTTGCTCCACTGAGAATTTCCTGGTCACACTGATACTTGAGTTTTCTGAGATGCTTGCCATTTCTTTCAGCTATCCAGTACATGGCCAGTCACAGAGCTTGAAGGTGGTACATATCGTGAACAAAAAACCATGGTCCTATTCTGTAGAGTGGCCAGAATTCAGAAAGAAAACAGGAACTTAGGAATATAGCAGGTATTGCGCATCAATAGGGCAAGCTACAGTCCATTCATAAATGGGGCAATTTGAATGCTGAGAAGCTTTCTACTAGACAGGACACATCCATTGATGCATTCTCTTTTCTAATGCATACAACCACGGACACAGTGAAATACTGAGACATAGAAATACTCGCCATGTCAAAAGACTTACTAGAAACACTAAACTTCAATCCAAACAAACCGACTTTAATACCTATTCTAGGAAAATGAGACAAAACCACAAACCCACAACAACACCCACAAAGGCACCTCCTTCCCCCAAGTAGGTCTGTGACTATCCAGAGTGTCCTCTGACTTGTGGGCCAAAATATGTTCCCCCAAATTGGCCTGTCCTGTCTCAGATCTGGTCTCCTTGGCCAACTCTGTGAAGTTCTCAGTAGCCAGCGGTGAGCCACTACCTGCTTTCTCAGGAAAAGCCCCGCTTCAGAGATTTCCTCTCATTTGGCCTTCCTCACATCTGTAGGTACCAACAAAGACTGACTCTGTCCTTGCTGAATCCAAACAAGTGAGACCACTGGGACTGGAACAGGGACTGGCTCTGGGTGCCTGACTTCCTGGATCCCAAATTCAGAGAGTTCCATCACCAAGGAAGTTAAGTGAGGTCCCTTCCTTCAGAAATTGAATGAGGTCACTGTCTTGGCAACCACTTTGTCCTAACTGTTGCTTTCAAGGGTCCCATGATACGGAGGCTGCCCCTACTTTCTGTGACACTTTCACAAGTTAGAATGGTATATCAACAATAGGCACCCAGGAATAGATCTCCACACAGGCCTAGTTTGGTCCAACTTCTCTACGTTAAGAAGAGAAGCTGATTCATACACAACCTTTTATCCTGACCAGGTTGTTTGCCATGGAAGATGACTTTTGGTCTCTCAGGTCCTTCATAGCTGCCTACCTCTTCTCCAGGGATCATTTCTGCATGTACCTTTGAGGTTCTCAGGAGGTGGAAGATTCCCTACATTTCAGTATTGTAAGATCAACTCTTTCCCTGCTCTTCTGTAAAGTTAGATTGAGGGAACAGTGTATGGTTATGGTTAATAACATGTTCGGTTTGGGTTAGAAATCATTCTGCTGGATGAATAATGGTATTGGGAACTTGCTATGTGTATAAGAATATATAGGTGAAATATATGTATGAAAACAGAAATCTAAGTATGATTTGAAGTCCAGAAGGGCATTGGGCTCTTGATTGGGATATGCAGCTTTGAATTACGTTCTGCAGAGGTGTCTCAATTAAATCGATATACAATGCCATAGGACCTTGTACCTTGGATGAATTAATGTAGAAGGAACATCTAGTCGAAAAGGGATAGTCCGTAGTGAAAGGTTAATAAAATAGGTACTTGTCACTTCCTGTTTTTCTGTATGCTTAACAAAACACTGTTGAAATCTTGAGAAATGTTTGCTAATCTTGTTTCCAGAATGTTCTGTTCCCAACTGCCAAACTGCAGAATGTACTCCCTCACTCAGTGTCATGCAAACCGCCCACATGCCCTCACCCATTAGTAAACTTCCCTCTCTTCCCTCTCCAAGGAAAGTATATAAGCTGTGCTTAAGGTGTTCTCAGGGCTCTCTGCTCTATTTAAGTGAGTTCTGAGCCACAGCATGCTGAACCCCAAATAAACCCATTGCTGTTGCATGAGACAGACTCTTGGTGGTCTCTTCCTTCGACACTCGCCCGACCTTTACATATTGAGGTTCCACAGAGTTCTGGCAGTGGCAGACGAGAGACCCCAATGGGCTCCTCTCGGAGCAAGTAAGGCACCTCTTTCTGGTTTCAGGTTTCATGTTAGGGCTTGGCAAAATCTCTGGCGATGAAGAGCCTGAGCTCCCTCCGAAGGTGGCTGAGAGACGTGTCACGGAGACACAGGGCACCTCCCTGGGGGACGCCGCAGAAAACTCGGGAAATTAAGGAACAATAGTCTCCTCAACTCAGTGATATTTTGTTTCAGATTCGGTATTGTCATCCCATCGGGTTTTGCCGGCTACTCATTCCTGGTTTCAGTGTTTGACGTCCATTGCCTGTGTTTATGGTCTTGTCTTATCTGTGACATGTGTCCTTGCTTTTGCTGTTTGTGTACCTTTCATTATGGGACAGAGCAGTTCAATGCCTCTGTCCCTGACCCTTGATCACTGGAACAAAGTCCGCTTAAGAGCTCAGAATCTTTCTTGTTTTAGTAAAATGCTGGACCTGGCAGAATCTCTGTGCCTCAGAATGGCCCACCTTTGAATTCGGATGGCCCCTAGAAGGATCTTTCTACTTCGCACTAATTTAAAAATTCAGAGATATTATCTCAGCCGGGGACACATAGCCATCTGGATCAACAGCCATATATCTTAACTTGGCAGAACATCTGCAAATCTCCTCCTCCATGGGTGAAGCCTTTCCTTGCCCCTGCCTCTGCTCCTACTCCTTCCCCCATGATCTCTCAAACCCTCTCAACCTCCTCCTCCTCCACCCCCTGTTCTCCCCGAGTCACAGATTTGACTCTACTGGACTCTTCTTCCCTTACTAATCCCCTGCCCTTGTCCCCTAACCCACAACACCCTCAAATGGATTTCCCTGCTGCTGACTCAGCCTCTTTACCATTGGAGGAAGCTAAGCCGGTAATAGGGTCTGATAATGGACCGGTGTTCATGGCCCAGGTAAGTCAGGGGTTAGCCAGGAACCAGGGAATTAATTGGAAGTTATATTGTGCTTATAGATACCCGAGTTCAGGACAAGCAGATAGAATAAATTGAACCATTAAAGAGACCTTAAGAAAATTAAACTTAGAGAACAGCATAAAAGATTGGACTATGCTCCTGCCTTATGCAATGTTTCATGCAAGAAATACTCCCTCTGTTTCTTTGAGTAACCTTAGCCCCTGTGAAATTCTCTATTGTTGCCCTCCTGCAGTAAGGGACCTAAGCCCGACTCAAAGACCTAACCATTCCATCCACACCCCCTTGCTTGACAGACTTAAAGCTCTAAAAAGAACTCAGTGATACCTGTGTAAACAGCTGGCCACTGCCTACCAAACTGGGGACAAAGGGACTCCACATCGATATCAAGTAAGAGACTTCATCTACGTAAGACGACATCAGGTATCATGCTTGAAACCCCGCTGGAAAGGACCATAGCCGGTGCTACTTATAACACCTCCAGTGGTAAAGGTAGATGGAATCAATTTCTGGATCCATGCCTCTCATCTCAAGCCTGCGCCCTGTCCAGACTCTGGCTGGAAACTGGAAAAGACTGGTAAAACCTTCAAATTGCGTATTCGCCATGTGGATAAGTCTGTGGACTCTCTCCTTGGCCACAAGTAGTCCTAAGCCACATCAGCCCATTCAGCAGTGATGGCTGATCACAATTCCTACTGGAAAAGAAGTATAATCGATCTCGCATACAGCCCCCTGAGGGACCTGGTGGCCATCATTCCTCCCAGACATTTGTCAGCTGGCTATAGGTCTTACCTATTGGGATATCCCTGATGAAGAGGATACCACTAAAATTCCATTAAATTACTTCTGTAGCATAGATAATGGAAACAAACATTATGGATGAAGGGACATGCAAGCCAGATGCAGGTTGGCTAGCCTAGATTACTATGTTTGCCGGGCAGACTCTCAAAGCCACAGTCACGGCTGTGTGGGGGGAAAGCCGACTTCTTCTGTAAGTCATGGGGATTTGAGCAAACAGGGGCTGCCTGATGGAACCCAAACTCCTCATCAAATTCAGTACACATCATTGGCCATATTACCAATTAGATAAGAAGAACCGATGGCCCCCAGAGGGGTCTCTAGATCCTCAAATTCTGCGTGACCTTTTCCCTCCTTCACTCACATCCTGAACTATGCTTCTCCAATAGATCCTCACCCTCAGCCTTCTGCTCCAGACATTCTGCTGTCACTCCCACCTCAGCAACCTGATTTCTCCCCTCCAATTACTAGATCAAAAACCCAAACCTCTGCCGGTTCTCAGACCATTGCCTCCTTGCTGAGGCAGCAGTTACTGAAGTACCCCTCCACCCACTCACTCCTCTCTTGTCCTGTCAGTGCCCGCACCGGGTCCCGCCAGGTCTTCTTACCAGCTAAACCAAAGCTCAAACCAGCTGAGGAGAGCCCTCAGTCCCCTATCTAAGATGTAATAAAAATGGCCTTTAAAGTTGGTTTGTCATCACTGAAAACAGTTTACTAATAATTAAACGTCCCTCATATGCGTTTTGAGATACTCACTCCCATCATCCTCTCTGCTCTACCTGTTCTACTGCTCAAGTTTTTGTTGCTAGGAAAATCTCAAACCCGTTTCCCATTATTCTTTTACATCTCTCCTTCCTCATTCTCAGATCCACGGAGCTGATCACAGCCCACCTTCCCCGTCTTCCCCCTCTGCACTAGGCCCACAGAAAAGTCTTAACTGACCTTCTCCAGAAGTCTTCACCATGGCTGACTTTAGGACTTTCAGCAAAACTCTTTTCCCTATAAAAGAGTTCAATGTAGATAAACTTCCTCTTTTCGTGTTGCCCTGTTCTACTTGGCCAGTGGCTAAAAAAATCAGCACTTCTCAGGTAGACACCCTTTTTCTAGTTTTTCACAAAATATGTGAACAAGGCCTCTGTCCTTGAGCTGGGGATTCACAGAGATGGCTACATTTCTAAGATAAAGAAGTTACCAACTGGTCTCCATGGTAACAGCTGGCAGGGGTAAAATAAGAAAGGGAAGA
Source organism: Callospermophilus lateralis (assembly GCF_048772815.1). NCBI lineage: Eukaryota > Metazoa > Chordata > Mammalia > Rodentia > Sciuridae > Callospermophilus > Callospermophilus lateralis. The sequence goes on along the minus strand of NW_027513520.1, from coordinate 21,592 downwards.
AAAAGCTCTCCCCCTCCCAGGTGTCCTTTAAAAGTTAACTTGCCCAGAACAGGGGAAAAACAGGAACAAATACTGCGTTTTTGAACTTCTGCAGACTGTGAGCTTCTGAGCACCTTCCCTTACATGTTGGGTACAAAATTCTGAAACTACCTAAACTTGAGTTTCAGGGGATTAATTGATTACAACAGAAGCAATGCCCTCTGAATCCGGTTGCAACCAAATAGGACTGTTTCCCTCTCTTGAGTGCTATCTTAGGTGCCTTGCCTTGTCCTCCTTACAACAGAATAATTCTATATACTTAAACCTTGTTTATGTTTTCATGAAATTGTCAACAGATGTGATTAATCGTGTAATGGTGCAGATGTTTCCCAGAGTGCTCTATTATGAAGCAGGTTCATTTGAAGATCAAATAGGGGGACATACAACCAGGTTCCACTGGGAGCATATATCCCTCACTTTAGCCATCATATTAGGAATAGGATTTGCTGCACGGGTGGGCCCAGGAACCACTGCCCTTGTCCATGTGACACAATAAATTACCCAATTAGAAGCAGCAATAGACCAAAACTAAGATATTAGAAACCACCATCAGAGCTTTGCATGAAACTTTAACCTCTCTCTCTGAAGTTGTTTTACAGAACAGTTGAGGTTTGGACCTCCTCTTCATTAAAGAAGGGGGCCTTTGTGCTGCATTGAGGGAAGAATGTTGTTTTTATGCCAAACATACTGGAGTTGTAATAAAATCTATGAGTAAATTAAAAAGACACATTAAAGAGCATCAACAAGAGAGAGAGAGACCCAAAAAGGGTTGTTTGAGTCTTGGTTCACACAGTGCCCCTGGTTAACTACGTTTTTATCAACCCTGGCCGGTCCAATAATAATCCTCATATTATTGCTAACTATAAAACCCTGTTTTCTCAACCGTGTAATTTCTTTTCTCCAGGCTCAAATTGGACGAGTTAAACTTATGGTAATACCCCACTAGGAGACATAGAATGTGAAACCCCCCAATGATAATTTTTATGATTAAAAGTAGCCAGAAAAAGAAGTGAGGAATGAAAGGTTAATAAAATAAGTACTTGTCACTTCCTGTATTTCCCTATGCTTAACAAAAAACTGTTGAAATCTTGAGAAATGCTTGCAAAACTTGTTCCCAAAATGTGCTGTCCCCAACTGCCAAACTACAGAATGTACTCCCTCACCCAGTTGCATGCAAACTGCCCACTCGTCGTGACCCATCAATAAACTTCCCTCCCTACCTTCTCCAGGGAAAGTATACAAACTCTACTTAAGCTATTCTCAGGGCTATCTGCTCTATTAAAGTGAGCTCTGAGCCCCAGCATGCTGGAAACCCAATAAACCTTTTGCTGTATCATGAGTACTCTGTTGGTCGTCTCCTTCTCCGAAGCTTCCCCGACATTTACTTGGATGATTGAATGTAGAAGAGAACATCCAGTGAAAAAGGTATAGTTGGTAGGATTAGGAAGATAGTCAGTAGGTTTAGGAAGAAGAGTGAGTATAGAATTTAGAACAAAAGTTCTTTAGCAATACGGTTTCAGTTAGAGAGTGAATGTAAATGTGAGCACAGTTGAAGAGTCAGTCACAATGATGAACTGGGGAAAATATGTAGGAAAGCAGATATCAATAGAGACATTATGAAATCAGGGAAATTACAAAGTGAGTGACAGGACTAGATATTTGAAAAGGATTGAGTTTGAATATATAATCTTAGGAAAAAACAAATATGTAGACACCAATAGGATTGATATTTGAGAGCATTAGGCAAATTTCAGGTGCATGAATATTTCTGAGAATAATCTTGTGAATAGTTGATTATAAATCCAGATACATGAACATGAATGAATTTAGGGAGTGTATATGAGACACATATATTTCATTTTTTGAAATATCTGGAGAGTGTGTATATATATATATATATATATATATATATATATATATATATATATATATATATATATATATATATATATATACACAAACACAAAACACACACAGACAAAAAAGTAGCAATATATATGTCAATCAAAATTCATCATATAATATATATTATCCACAGATCTAAAAATATTCATTTTACTGAACATGGATTTATGTATAATGTTGTTCAACTAGAAAGCTCACCCATATGTTGAATATTCAGTTTCAATGGGGTTTAGTAGGAGTGATCTTTTCTCTCAATTTGTATCTGCCAAGTCAGCCACCTCACAAGAATGTACGTGTGGTACCAGGTAGCCAACCTGATTCTGAACATTGCCCATAAACCTATCCATATAACAAGATGCCTTTACATATAAGGGTCTGCTTGCTGTACCCTGTCAGTCACAAGGCATTTGGAAGCCAATGGCAGATAAACATGGCCCCACCACACATGTTTTATCACACACCTTCACACCACTGCTCTAGGCCCACTAATGAGCAGGCTCCAACTTACTGGCATCACTGTTCTACACAATTTTCATGAAACAAAGTCAGTCAAGGCACTGTCTGGTACACTGATGGTCAGCAACAGGATATCCAAAAGTTCTCCAGTGCCACCTGGTCATGGGAATTTCAAAAATTTTATGGTATTTATCAAGCCATTTGTCGAGGATGAAGTTGGAGGCTCTTTGGGTTTCAATTTATTCAGGAACCATTAAATGTTGAGGAAGCTCATTTCAATGAAAGCTCTAGAGAACACTCACAGGCAAGACTTCCCAAAGTGTGGCTAAAAAGGTCACATGAAGCCAGGCCCATTGAGGTCTACAATGTGAGGTCCATGTGTGTTTTGACTCTCAACTGTGGCTGCAAAGTCTTTCAGAATAAAATCATGTGATATCCTGGCTGAGATTCCCAGTGCTCTGGGGAAAGCCACCCTGCACCTAGATCTCAGGTTCCAAGGGCGACTCTCATGCATGGCCTAGTAAAAACCAAACACAATTCATGAAAATACTTCTCTGAGGTCAGTTCCAGAATTCATTCTCTAAGAGGAATCACAACAGAGTTCAAGCCCAGGTGGACCCAGTCTTTTCTTCTAAGTGCCACACAAATTACCACAATTCCAAACAAAATGCTCCCACATAACCCTTTTCTTCTTCCATATAGACACTCATCATAACCTCTGGATGGAGGTTTCCATGAGGGGCGCAGGACAGGACAGTGTCCAAAATAACCTCCCTTGCCCCTCATTTGCCTAAAGTCAGTGTGGCCTGGAAATCCTGACTGTGAAACAGGAGTGATCAAATCGGCCTGCCGTTAATACAGCTTGGCTTCTCCAATTTGAGGCCTACTGACTGTAGGGTTTAGATTCTTCATGTAAATTATGGTCATGAGAAAACCCAAGCACCTATGGGATAGCCTCTGCAGGGCTTTGAAGAACTCTTTTGAAACAAAGGATCCCTATTCTCACTTGATGGATGTCAGGAACCTTAGAGAGGAAGGTGAGAGTCTTCATAAACAATGACTGCTCTTTGGGCCATTTTGGTTTTTAATGCACCCATGGGATCTTTCTTTAGATCCATCAGGTGCTGAGAATCTAAGCTACAGCCTAACACAGGGCCAAGAGGCTGATTCAGACACATCCCTTTCCAAAGCAATTAAGCAAAGAGCCACAGGTGTTGCCCATTCATTTCCATTTGAAAACTGTTTTCTTCAGGCTTCACAAAGGGGTGGCCTGAGGCAAAGAACTTCCTGACATTCAGGGCAACAGAACAATAGGTAAGCAAAAGGCCCAAAGCAGGGTTTCTCCACTGAGATTTAATGGTCACACTAATATCTGATTTTTCAGAGATGCTCGCCATTCCTTTGAGCTATCCAGTACATGGTCATGGCACACAGCTTGGAAGTGGTACATACCTTAGACATAAAACCATGAGCCTATTCTGGAGAGGGGCAGATGTCCAGAAGAAAACTGAAACTTAGGAAGATTGCAGGTGTTACCCATCGAAAAGGCAATCTGAAATCCATTCATAAATTGGACAGGATGAATGCTGGGAAGCATTCTACTAGACAGGACACATCCATTGATGCATTTTCTTTTCTAATATCTGCAACCACGGACACAGTGTGATAGACAGACATAGAAACACTCGCCTTGTCAAATGACTTACTAGAAACAGTTCATTCCACACCAAAAAAAGCGCCTTGCCTACCTATTCTCTGAACATGAGACAAAACCAGAAACCCACCCCCACACCCACAAAGGCACCTCCTTCCCCCAAGAAGTTCTGTGACTATCCAGACTGTCCTCTGACTGGTGAGCCATACTATATTCCCACGGAATGGCTTGATCTGTCTCAGATCTGGTCTCCTTGGCCAACTCTGTGCAGGTGTCAGGACCCAGAGGTGAGAAACTACCTGCTTTCTCAGGAATGACCCCTCTTTAGAGCTTTCCTGGCATTTGGCCATCCTCACATTAGTAGGTACCAAGAAAGACTGACACTGTCCTTGGTAAATCCAAACAAGTGAGACCACTGGGACTGGGACTGGGACTGGCTCTGGGTGCCTGGCTTCATGAATCCCAAGTTCAGAGATTTCCATCACCAAGGAAGTGAGGTGAGGTCACTTCCTTTAGGAACTGAATGAGGTCACTGCCTTGGCAACCACTTTGTCCAGTGGCTTCCAAGTGTCACATGAGAAGGAGGCTGCCCCTACTTCCTGTGACACTTTCACAATTTAGAATGGTATACAACCATAGGCACCCAGAAACAGCTACCCACACAGGCCTGGTTTGGTCCATCTTCTCTAAATTAAGATGTGAGAGGCTGATTCAGACAGAACCCTTCATCCTGAACAGGTTGTTTGCCATTGAACATGACTTTTGTTCTCTCAGGTTCTTCATAGCTGCCTACATCTTCTTCAGTCAACATTTCTGCATGGAACTTTGAGGTTCTCAGCAGGTGGTAGATCCCCTACTTTCCTGTATTGTAAGACCAACTCTGTCCCTCCTCTCTGTAAATTTAGAATGAGGGAACAGTGTATGGTTAGGGTCAATAACATATTTGACTTGTGTTAGGAATCATTCTGCTGGATGAATAATGGTATTGGGAACCTGCAAAATTTATAAGAATATATATTTGAAATATAAGTATGAAAACATAAATCTAGTTACGATTTGAAGCCAGAAAGGGCATTGGGCCCTTCTTTGGGATATTTAGCTTTGAATTACATTCTGCATTTTAGTCTCAGATAAATCTATACACAATGGAATAAAACCTTGCACCTCAGATGCCTGAATGTCGAAGAGAACATCCAGTCAAAAATGGATAGTCGGTAGGATTTGGAAGATAGTAGTTTTAGGAAGAAGAGTGAGTCTTCGAGTTGGACCAATAGTTTTTTAGCAATAGGGTTTCGTTTAGAGAGTGAATGTAAATGTCAGCACATGTGAAGAGTCAGTCACAATGATGAACTGGGGAAAATATGTAGGAAAGCAGGTCTCAATAGAGACATTAGGAAATCAGACAAATTATAAAATGCGTGATAGGATTAGACATTTTCAACAGGGTTGAGGTTGAATATATAATCATAGGAAGAAACAAATATATAGTCCCCAACAATATTGACACTTGGGAGAATTAGGCATCCTGGACAAGGATGTTTTTAGTAATATATACTCACTTTCAAATTAGGGTTTGGTACAATCATAAGTGTGACCTTTGCATTTTTGTCCAGAATATTACTGTGATAAAATGTATATGTAGATCAGGTGACATGAGTATTTCTTCCACCATTATGGGAAGCAATATTTTTAAAACCCATAAATTAGTATTGGGTATACAAATAGGTGTACCCTGTGTCAATGAATATAGAGATGATGCATGAATAGATCGTACTGTGAATAAATAATATAACTGGATCCAACTTTAGAAATTGGAGTTAGAATAAATTGATATCTGAAAATATACAGGAAATCTTATATTGATATTGGTATACATACATTCATTACAACCAATTATAAGTCTAATGGTAATATTAGGGTTACGGTTTATCATGAAGAGGGTGTGTAAGTTTTCCTTCAAAAGTGATTATGGAAATCGAAAATAATGTGTTTGTTAAGAAGTCTCATGAAACGACCAGTCGAAAAACCTGGAGGACTACATGTGTTCGGAAGCAGGAAGTGATTGAAAGTGAAACAAATGTCTTTAATTTTGAAATTTTGGGTGAAAAATTTATCCATGGATGTGCATAAACTGAAGAAATAGTACTGTACCAGTTTTAAATAAAAATGAACGTCAAAATACACATCATGTCCCATAGGAATCTACTTGCATTGATGTTAAACTTGGTAAGTTACGGTAGAAATATTAGGATTTGTATGCACCTTTCACTGAAGTTTGTTTTCAGTACTAGGAAACAAATAAGTATTTCAGGTGGATGAATATTTCTGAGAATAATCTTGTGCAAAGTTGATTACAAATCCACATACATGAATATGAATGTATTTAGGGAGTGAATAATAAGACACATATTTCATATTGTGAAAAATCTGGAGAGTATATATATACAAAACACACACAGACATTATAAAGTGGCAATATATATGCCAATCGAAATTCATGGTGAAATATATATCATTCGTAGATCCTGAAATATTAATTTTAATGAACATGGATTTATGAATAATGTTGTTCAACTAGGAAGGTAACCCATAGGTTGAATTTTAAGATCCAACAGCATTTAGCAGGAGTGATCTCTTCTCATAATTTGTATCTGCCAAGTCAGCCACCTCACAAGAATGTATATGTGATACCAGGTAGGATTCTATATGTGCATATAAAAATACATGTGCTGAATAGGCTACAGAGAAAGGGATACAGGAATTCACATATTCATTAACTTTAAAAACACATGGAGAACTATTTCAATTAAAAATTAACTAGATTTATAACACCTAACCTACATAATGCAAACGGCAAGTCCAACTATACACCATGCCTCTTCTGAACTGCTTGTATTTCTATTCTGTTTGAGTTATTTTTCTCCATCATATTAGGAATAGTAGTCAGAGTCTAGTAGGGTATAGTTTCGTGTCAGGGATTCAGTATTTTGAATGGAAAATTGGAAAATGAATCCAATGTGTATGCAAATATGTGCTACACAAAAATCTTCCCACTTTCATCCACAACAATGCCTTGACATTACCTTTGCCACAAGTAAGACACAATTAGAGGAGAAGAGTTAGAAAATACGTGAATACATATCTGGAATGGAATACGCTCAGGATTTCCCAACCTTGGAGGTGATAGAGCAGTTTCCATAAGTAAGGGACATGGTAAACACTCCACAAACATGGAGCTCTGCTGGCCTAAATACTTCTTGAGAAACTGCCTCTGAGGTTGGGCACTTGAAATATATGTTGTTGTCAGGAGCTTTAGCTTCCTTTATAGTGAGCCCATCAAAGCTGGGTCTGCATCTATGTGACCTGGAGGACATGATTTCTTATTATCCAATGAACCTGAGGCAGCAGTGCTGAATTCTCTCTTTGTAGGTAAACTGTGGCCACTGGGGGCTAAGTGTCACCCCGTGTGGACTGTGAAGCCATTTGGTCCTCTTCCACTTTCTGTTGTGGTTCTTGCTGCTACACTGGGACTTTGGTATTTGCTTCACGAAATACAACAATTTCAACTGGGACACAGTGCTGGAGAGAGTTCTGTCACTGTGGTGGGTCACGGTCTGCAGGAGAATGCACCAACCAGGCTTCTTTCCCACATAGCTTGCACCATTGACCATGTCAACCTGATTCTGAAAATTGCCCTGAAACCTCTCCATATATCAAAATGCCTTTACAAATAAGGGTCTGCTGGCTGCACCATGTCCTTCACAAGGCATTTGGTAGCCAATGGCCAAACCACATGGACCTACCACAGATGTTTTATCACACACCTGCACACCTGCCCACCGCTGCTCTAGGCCCACTATTCAGTAGGCTCCAACTTACTGGCATCTTTTTTCTACATTATTTTTATGAAACCCAGTCAATCAAGGCACCCTCTAGTATACTCATGATCAGCAACAGGACACCCAAAGATTCTCCAGTTCCACCTGGTCATGGGATTTTCAAAAATTTCATGGTATTTATCTAGCCATTTTTCAAGGATGAAGTTGGAGGCACTGTGGGTTTCAAGAACCACTAAATGTTGAGGAAGCTCATTTCAATGAAACTCTGGAGAACTCTCATAGGCAAGGCTTCCCAAAGAGTGGCCAAAAGGTCAAATATAGCCAGGCCCATTGAGGTATACGTTGTGAGTTCCATGTGTGTTTTGACTCTCAACTATGGCTACCAAGTCTTTAAGAATAAAATCATGGGATATCTTGGCTGATATTCCCAGTGCTCTGTGGAAAGCCACCCTGGGCCTTGATCTCAGTTTATAAGAGCGACTCTCATGCGTGGCCTCCTAAAATTTCAACACAATTCATGCAATACTTCTCTGAGGTCAGTTCCAGAACTCAGTCTCTAAGGGGATTCACACCAGACTTCAAGCCCAGGTGGACCCTGTCATCTCTTCCAACCGTCACACAAATGACCACAATTAATACCAAAACAATCCCACATTGCCCTCCTCTTCTTCCATAAAGGCACTCATCATAACATCTGGCTGGAGGTTTCCATGAGGGGCACAGCCCAAGACAGTGTCCAAAATAAGCTCCCTTGGCCCTCATTTGCCTAAAGTCAGGGTGGCTTGGACACCCTTCTTGTGCACCAGGAGTGATCTGTAAGCGTAAAAGAAATTGAAATTAAAGTGTAAAAGTTAAAGTGTAAAAGACCGGGTGTTGTAAAGTTTTTAAGCAGCAAGGCTTGAGTTAAAATGTAAAGGACCAGGTATTGTTAAGTTCCTATGCTACACGCAAAACCTGAAATTCCTGTAGCTTGTAGGACAATTCCCGGACTACCCAGTAAATATTCCCCCTGACCGCCTGGTTTTTTAATAACCTAGGACCCTGTGAGGCCTGGCACATAGGCATTGCAGGGCCTAAACCAATCATTTTGAATGTGTACCCCGCTTTAGAACTGACCTATCACTCCCGCCTTACATGTTCCCACCAATAAATGAACTAATCATGTTTAGGAATTGTTGTTTGATTTTCCCGTGGTGTATGATGATTTCTCAAAGGAGACTGTAATATATGTAAAGTCCCGCCCTGCCCAAAAAGTGTACTTAAGCACTGCTCAACCCCTGCTCGGGGCTCTGGGATGCTCTCCCATCTTGAGTGAGCACGTAGCCCCAGTATGCTGGATTGGATCCTCAATAAACGGCTTTTACTGTTGCATGAGCCGCAGTTTCTTGATGGTCTCTTCCTCCAACATTCGCCGGAACCTTACATTTGGTGCATTGGCCGGGAATCACGCAGCGCAGGACAACGAGACCTCAACGAACCTTTCTGGGGGTAAGTAAGGCGCCTCTTTCCTTCAAAAATGATTATGGAAATCGAAAATAATGTGTTTGGAAAGAATCTCATGAAAAGAACAGTCAAGAAACATGGAGGAATACATATGTTCTGAAGCAAGAAGTAATTGAAAGTGAACCAAATGCCTGCAGATTTGTGAACTTGTGGATGAAAAGTTATATCCTATGATATCCATCAACTGAAGAAATAGTAATGTACCACTGTTGAATAAAAATGAACTTCAAAATACACATCATGTCCCATAGGATTATACTTGCATTAATGTTAAACTGGGTCAGTTACCATGCAAATATTAGGATTTGTAAGCACAATTCACCGAAGTTTGTTTTCAGTACTGGAAAATAAATATGTATTTTATGTGGATGAATTTTTCTGAGAATAATCTTGTGCAAATTTGATTACAAATCCACATACATGAATATGAATGTATTTAGGGAGTGAATAATAAGACACATATATTTAATATTGTGAAAAATCTGGAGAGTATATATATATATATATATATATATATATATATATATATATATATTTATAAAGATAAAAACACAGACATTAAAATGTAGCAATATATATGCCAATCAAAATTCATCATGAAATATATATCATCCTCATATCCAAAAATATTCTTTTTACTGAGCATGGATTTATGTATAATGTTGTTCATCTAGGAAATTCACCAATTTGTTGAATTTTCAGTTTCATCAGTATTTAGGGGGAGTGATCTCTTTTCACAATTTGTATCATCCAAAAACAGTGAGCTCACAAGAATGTATGTGTGATACCAGGTAGGATTCTAAATATGCATAATAAAATACATGAGATGAATAGGCTACAGAGAAAAGGAGACAGAAATTTACATATGTGTTAACTTTAAAAACTCATGGAGAAGTACTACAATGAAAAGTTGACTAGATTTATAACACATACACTTGATAAAGCAGAAGGCAAGTCCTAGTATACACCATGCCACCTATGAATGGCCTGTATTTCTATTCTGTTAGGTTTCTTTTTCTCCATCATATTAGGATTAGTAGTCAGAGTCTAGTAGGGTATGGGTTAGTGTCAGGGATTCAGTATTTCAAATGGAAAATAGGGAAATGAATCTAATGTGTATGCGAATATTTGTTAGACAAAAATCTTCCTACTGTCATCCAAAAAAATGCCTTGATAGTTCCTTCACCACAAGTAATACACAATTAGTGGAGAAGAGTTTGAAAATCTGTGAATATATATCTGGAAAAGAAAATGCTCAGGAGTTCACAACCTTGGAGGTGGTAGAGGAATTTCCAAAAGTAAGGTAAAGGGTAAACACTTCACAAACATGGAGCTCTGGTGGCCTAATTAATTTCTGAGAAACTGCCTCTGAGTTTGGGCCCTTGAAATGTTTGTTGTTGTCAGGAGCTTTCGCTTCCTTTGTAGTGAGACCATCAAAGCTGCGTCAGCATCTATGTGACCTGGATGACATGGTTCCTTATTTGCAATAGAACATGAGGCAGCAGTTCTGAATTCTCTCTTTGTAGGTAAACTGAGGCCACTGGGGTCTAAGTGTCTAACCATGTGGTCTGTGAAGCCATTTGGTCATACTTCACTTTTCGTGGTGTTTCTTACTGCTGCACTGGGAGTTTGGTATTGGCTTCACAAAATAAAAAAAGAAAAACTGGGACACAGTGCTATAGAGAGTACTCTCACGTGTAGTGGGTGAGGGTCTGCAGGAGAATGCACCAACCAGGCTTCTATCCCCAAAAGCTTGCACCCATGTCCATATCAACCTGATTCTGAATATTGCCCTGAAACCTCTCCATATAATAAGGTCCGTTAACTTGTATGGTTCTGCTGGCTGCACCATGTCAGTCACAAGGCATTTGGAAGCCAATGGCAGATCCACATGGCCCCACGACAGATGTTTTATCATACACCTGCCCACCACTGCTCTAGGCCAACTAGTCAGCAGGCCTCAACATTCTGGCATCTCTGTTCTCACCGTTTTCATAAACCCAGTCAATCAATGCAATGTCTGGTACACTCGTGATCAGCAATAGACATCCAAAGGTTCTCCAGTGCCACCTGTTCATAAGAATTTAAAAAATTTCATGGTATTTATCTAGCCAATTTTCAAAGATAAATTTGGAGGCACTGTGGCATTCAATTCATTCGGGAACCATGAAATGGTGAGGAAGCTCATTTCAATTAAAGCTCGGGAGAACTCTCAGAGGCAAGGCTTCCCAAAGAGTGGCCAAAAGGTCACATTAAGCCAGGCCCATTGAGGTCTACAATTGAGGGCCATGTTTTTTTTGACTCTCAACTATGGCTTCCCAGAGTCTTTCTGAATAAAAGTCATGTGATATCCTGGCTGAGATTCCCAGTGCTCTTGAAAGCTATCCTGGCCTAGATCTCAGTTTCCAAGGGCAACTCTCATGTGTGGCCTCCTAAAATCCCAACACAATTCATGGCCATTACTTCTCTGAGATCTGTTCCAGAACTCAGTCTCTAAGGAGAATCACTCCAGAGTTCAAGCACAGGTGGACCCAGTCATCTCTTCCAACCACCACACAAATGACCACAATTAAACCAAAACACTCCCACATGGCCCTCATCTTCTTCAATTTAGAGACTCATCATAACCTCTGGCTGGAGGTTTCCATGAAGGGCGCAGCTTAAGACAGTGTCCAATATAAGCTCACATGCCTCTCATTTGCCTAAAGTCAGGGTGGCATGGAAACTCTTCCTGTGAAGCAGGAGTGATCAAATAGGCCTGCCAATAATACTGCTCTACTTCTCCAATTTGAGGCCTATTCTCTGTGGGGTATAGATTCTTTATGTGAATTGGGGTCATGAGAAAACTCAAGCAACTATGGGCTACCCTCTGCAGGGCTTTGAAGAATCCATTTGAGTGAGTCGAGGAGTTGGACCAAATGTTCTTTAGATATAGAGTTTTGATTAGAGAGTGAGTGTAAATGTCAGCATATGTGAACAGTCAGTCACAGTGATAAACTGGGGAAAATGTGTAGGAAAGCAGATATCAATAGAGACATTAGGAAATAAGGCAAAGTACAAAGTGGGTGATAGGATAAGACATTTTTAACAGGGTTCAGTTTCAATATATAATCTTAGGAAGAAACAAATATGTAGTCACCAATAGGAATGATATTTGAGATCATTAGTTAATCAGGGCATGGATGTTGTTAGTAATACATGCTCACTTTCAATATAGGCTTTGATACAATCATAAGTGTGACCCTTGCATTTTGTTTCAGGAATATTACCGTGATGAAATGTATATGTATATCAGGTGACTACAGTATTTCTTCCACCATTTCTGAAAGCAATATTTTAAAGACTTAAAAATTAGTATTGGGGATACAAACAGGTATACCATCGGTCTACGAATATAGAGATGATGCCTTAATAGACCATACTGTGAATAAATAATATAACTGGTTCAAACGTTAAATAATGGATTGAATTGATATCTGAAAATATATAGGAAATCTTATATTGATATACATACATTCATTCCAACCAGTTATACATCTAATGGTAATATTAGCGTTATGGTTTATCATGAAGAGTGTGTGAGTTTGGCTTCAAAAGTGATTATGGAAATCAATAATACTGTGTTTGGAAAGAATCTCATGAAAAGAACAGTCAAGAAACATGGAGATATACATGTGTTCTGAAGTAGGAAGTGATTGAAAGTGAACCAAATGCCTATAAATTTGTGAAATTGTGGATGAAAGGATATATCCTATAATGTCCATAAACTGCAGAAATAGTAATGTACCAGTGTCTGAATAAAAATGAACTTCAAAATACACATCATGGTCCCATAGGTGTCTACTTACATTGATGTGAAACTGGTTCAGTGACTGTAGAAATATTACGAATTGTATACACCATTCACTTAATTTACTTTTCAGTACTAGGAAAAAATATGTATTTAAGGTGGATGAATATTTCTAAGAATAATTTTGTGAAAAGTTGATTATAAATCTACATACACACATGAGTTTACTTAGGGAGTGTATAATAAGACACATATATTTCATATTTTGAAAATCTTAAGAGTAGATATCTATATCTATATAGATAGATAGATAAATAGATAGATACACACATACACAGACATTAAAATGTAGCAATATATATGCCATTCGAAATTCATCATGAAATATATATCATCCACGTATCCAAAAATATTCATTTTACTGAACATTTATTTATACATAATATTGTTCATCTAGGAAATTCACCCATAGGTGGAAATTCCAGTTCCATCTGTATTTAGAGGGAGCGATCTCTTCTCACAATTTGTATCTTCCAAAATAAGCGATCTCACAAGAATGTACATGTGATACCAGGTAGAATTCTAAAAATGCATTAAAAAATACATTTGATGAATAGGCTACAGAGAAAGGGAGACAGAAATTTACATATGTGTTAACTTTAAAAACTCATGGAGAAGTATTACAATGAAAAGTTGACTAGATTTATAACACATACCATTGATAAAGCAGAAGGCAAGTCCAAGTATACACCATGCCTCCTATGAAAGGCCTGTATTTCTATTCTGTTAGGTTTCTTTTTCTCCATCATATTAGGTTTAGTAGTCAGAGTCTAGTAGGGTATGGGTTAGTGTCAGGGATTCAGTATTTCAAATGGAAAATAGGAAAATGAATCTAATATGTATGCAAATATGTGCTACACAAAAATCTTCCCACTCTCAGCCAGAACAATGCTTTGACATTACCTTCGCCCCAAATAAGACACAATTAGTGGTGAAGAGTTAGAAAATCTGTGAATACATATGTGGAAAGGAAAATGCTCAGAACTTCACAAACTTGTAGGAGGTAGAACAGTTTACAAAAAGGGAGAGGGTAAACACTTCACAAACATGGAGCTCTGCTGGCCTAATGACTTTTTGAGAAACTGCCTCTGAGGTTGGGCAGTTGAAATATGTTTTTGTCAGGAGCTTTTGCTTCCTTTGTAGTGAGACCATCAATGCTGGGTCTCCATCTATGTGACCTGGATGACATGGTTCCTTATTTTCTAGTGGACATGAGGCAGCAGTGCTGAATTCTCTATTTGTAGGGAAACTTTGGCCACTGGGGTCTAAGTATCTAACCGTGTTGTCTGTAAAGCCATTTGTTCATGCTCCACTTTAGTGGTGTTTCTTACTGCTGCACTGTGAGTTTTGTATTGGCTTCACGAAATACAAGGAGCTCCACTGGGACACAGTGCTGGAGGATGTACTCTCATATGTGGTGGGTGAGGGTCTGCAGTAAAATGCACCAATGAGGCTTAAATCCCACATAGCTTTTCAACTCGACAATAGCCCCCTTATTCTGATCATTGGCAGGAATCCTCTCCATATAACAAGATGCCTTTACATAGAAGGGTCTGCTGGATGTACCATGTCAGTGACAAGTCATTTCTAAGCCAATGCCAGATCCACGTGGACCCACAACTGATGTTTTTTCACACACCTACACTCCACTGCTTTATGCCCACTAGTCTGCAGGCTCCAACTTACTGGCATCTATGTTCTACAGCATTTTCATGAAACACAGTCAATTAAGGCACTGTCTGGTACAATCATGATTAGCAACAGGACATCCAAATGTTCTCCAGTGCCACCTGGTCATGGTAATTTCAAAAAATTCATGGTATATATCTAGATATTTTTCAATAATGAAGTTGGAGGCACTGTGGGATTCAATTTATACAGGAACCAATAAATGGTTAGGAATCTCATTTCAATGAAAGCTCTGGTGAACTCTCACAGGCAAGGCTTCCCAAAGAGTGGGCAAAAGGTCTCATGAAGCCAGGCCCATTGAGGTCTACAATGTGAGTTGCATGTGTGTTTTGACTCTCAACTATGGCTGGAATCTTTCAGAATAAAATCTTGTGATATCCTGGCTTAGATTCCCAGTGCTCTGTGTAAAGTCACCCTGGGCCAAGATCTCAGATTCCAATGGTGAATCTCATGTGTGGCGTCCTGAAATCCCAACACAATTCATGGCAATACTTCTCTGAGGTCAGTTACACAACTCAGTCTCTAAGGGGAATCACAACAGAGTTCAAGCCCAGGTGGACCCAGGCATCTCTTCCAATTGCTACACAAATGATGACAATTAAAACCAAAACACTCTCACACGGCCCTCTTCATCTTTTATATAGACACTAATCATAACCTCTAGCTGGAGGTTTCCATGAGGGGCACAGCCCAAGACAGTGTCAAAAATAAACTCCCTTGCCCCTCATTTGCCTAAAGTCAGGGTGGCCTGGACAACGTTAGTGTGAAACAGAAGTGATCAAATAGGCCTGCCGTTAATACTACTCCACTTCTCAAATTTGAGGCATACTGACTGTGGGGTATAGATTTTTAGTGTGAATTGGAGTTATAAGAAAACCCAAGCACCTATTGTCTCCCCTCTGCAGCCCTTTGAAGAACTTATTTGACACAAATGATCCCTATTCTCACTTGATGGAGGTCAGGAATCTTACAGAGGAAGGCGAGAGGCATCATCCACAATCACTGATCTTTTTTCCATTTAGGTTTTGGATGCCCACATGGGACCTTTCTTTAGATTCATCAGGTGCTGAAAATCTAAACCACAGGCTCACACAGGGCCAAGAGGCTGATTCAGACACATCCATTTTCAAAGCTATGAAGCAAAGAGCCACAGGTGATGCCCATTCATTTCCATTTTAAAACTGTTTTCTTCAGGCTTCACAAAGGGGTGGCCTGAGGCAAAGACCTTTCTGACATTCAGAGCAACAGAACAATAGGTAATCAAAAGGCCCCAAGCAGGGTTTCTCCACGGAGACTTTCCTGGTTACTCTGATATATGAGTTTTCTGAGATGCTCGCCATTCCCTTCAGCTATCCAGTACATGGCCATGTCACAGAGCTTGGAGGTGGTACATATCTTGTACAAAAATACATGATACTAGTCTTGAGAGTGGCCAGAATTCATGAAAAAATGGAAAATTAGGTAGATAGCCGGTGTTGCCCATGGATAAGGCAAGCCTCAGTCCATTCATTAATTGGAAAGGATGCATGCTGGGAAGCTTTCTACTAGACAGGACACAACCAATGAGCTATTTTTTTTCTAATATCTACAAAGAAAAATACAGTGGGATACACAGACATAGAAACAGTCTCCTTGTCAAATGACTTACTGGAAACAGTCCACTCCAAACCAAACAAACCTCCTTTTTTACCTATTCTCAGAACATGAGAAAAAAACCACAAACACAAACCAACACCCACAAATGCAACTTTTTCCCACAAGTAGGTCTGTCACTATCTGGAGTGTCCTCTGACTGGTAGGCCATATGATGTTCCCCAGAAATGGCCTTTCTGTCTCACATCTGGTCTCCTTGGTCAACTCTGTGAAGTTGTCAGGAGGCAGTGGTGAGCCAATTCCTGTCCTCTCAGGAAAGACCCCTCTTCAGAGCTTTCTTGGTATTTGGCAACCCTTACATCAGTAGGTACCATGAAAGACTGACTCTGTCCTTAGTGAATCCAAACAAGTGAGCCCACTGCAACTGGGACTGGGACTGGCTCTGGGTGCCTGGCTTCCTGGATCACAAAATTCAGAGAGTTCCATCACCAAGGAAATGAGGTGAGGTCACTACCTTCAGGAAATAAATGAGGTCCCTGTCTTGGCCACCACTTTGTCCTAACAGTTGCGTCCTAGTGTCTCCTGACATGGAGGCTGCCCTACTTCCTGTGATACATTCACATGTTAGAATGGTATAGAAACCATAGTCACCTGGAAACAGCTCTCCACACAGGCCTGCTTTGGTCCATCTTCCCTGCATTAAAAATAGAGAGGATGACTCAGACACATCCTTTCATCCTGACCATGTTGTTTGCCATGGAATATGACTTTTGTTCTCTCAGGTCTTTCATAGCTGCCAACATCTTCTCCAGGGATTATTTCTGCATGGATTTTGAGGTACTCAGCAGGTGGAAGATCTCCTAACTTCCTGTATTGTAATATCAACTTTATCCCTCCTCTTCTGTAAAGTGAGATTGAGGGAACATTGTATGGTTAGGGTCAATAGCATGTTCCATTTGGCTTAGGAATCATTCTGCTGGATGAATAATGGTATTGGGAACCAGCGATATTTAAAAGAATATAGAGGTAAAATATAAGTATGAAAACAGAAATCTAGGTAATATTTTAAGCCCAGAAGGATTTGGGCCCTTGATTGGGATCCTTAGCTTGAGTAATGTTTTGCACCGAGGTCTCAGTTAAATCGATATACAATGGCATAAGACCCTGTACCTCAGATGATTGAATGTAGAAGAGAACATCCAGTGAAAAAGGGATAGTGTGTAGGATTAGAAAGATAGTCCGTAGGTTTAGAAGGAAGAGTGAGTCTAGGATTTGGACCAAAAGTTCTTTAGCAATAGGTTTCGGTTAGAGAGTGAATATTAATGGCACCATATGTGAAAAGTCGGGCACAATGATGAACTGGGAAAAAATATGTAGGAAAGCAGACATCAATAGAGACATTAGGAAATCAGGCAAAGTATAACGTGAGTGATAGGATTAGACATTTTCAACAGGGTTGAGGTTGAATACATAATCTTAAAAAGAAACAAAAATGTAGTCACCAATTGGATTGACATTTGAGAGCATTACGCAAACTGGGCATGGATGTTTTTAGTAATCCATGTTCACATTCCATTGAGGCTTTATTGCAATCATAACGGTGACCTTTGCATTTTGTGTCCAGAATATTACTGTGATAATATGTATATGTAGATCAGGTGACATGAGTATTTCTTCCACCTTTTCTGGGAGCAATATTTTGAAAACATATGAATTAGTACTGGGGATACTAATAGGTTTACCCTGTGTTGATGAATATAGAGATGATGCATTAATAGACCATACTGTGAAAAAATTATATGACTGGTTCCAAATTTAAATAATGGATTGTTTTAATATCTGAAAATATAGAGGAAATCATATATTGATATACGTACATTAATTCCAACCAGTTATATATCTAATGGTATTATTAGGGTTACCGTTTATCATGAATAGTGTGTGAGTTTTGCTTCAAAAATGATTATTCAATCGAAAATAACGTGTTTAGAAAGAAGTCCAGTGAAAAGACCCGTCAAGAAACATGAAGGAATATATGTGTTCCGAAGGAGGAAGTGATTGAAAGTGAACCAAATATTTATAAATTTGTGAACTTGTGAATGAAAGGATATATTTTATGATGTCCATAAACTGAATAAATAATAACGTACCAAGTTTGAATAAAAATGAACTTTAACAAACACATCATATCAAATAGGAATGTATTTGCATTGATGTTAAACTTGGTCAGTTACTCTAGAAATATTAGGATTTGTAAGAACCCTTCCCTGAAGTTAGTTTTCAGTACTAGGAAACAAATATGTATGTAAGTGGATGTATATTTCTGAGAATAAACTTGTTAAAAGTTAATTATAAATCCACATATATGAATATGAATGAATTCAGGCGGTGTATAAGAAGACATATATTTCATATTTTGGAAAATCTGGAGACTATATATATATATATATATATATATATATATATATATATATAGACACACAAACACACACACATTATAATGTCACAATATATATGTCAATCGAAATTCATCATGAAAAATAACTCATCCGCATATCCCAAAATATTCATTTTACTGAACATGGATGTATGTAGAATGTTGTTCATCTAGGAAGCTCACCCATGGGTGGAATTTTCTGTACCAACAGCATTTAGGAGGAGTGATCTCTTCTCACAAATAGTATCTGCCAAGTCAGCCACCTCACAAGAATGTACGTGTGAAACCAGGTAGGATTCTATTTGTGCATATAAAAATACATGTGCTTAATAGGCTACAGAGAAAGGGAGACAGGAATTCATATATTTCTTAACTTTAAAAACACATGGAATAGTGTGTAGTGTAACTCTTTATCCCTTTTGATTAACTTTGGCTTAAAAAAAAGAATTTTATTGAGAATTTTTGTATATATGTTTGTCAGGAATATTGCTCTGAAGTTTTCTTTCCTTGATGTGTCTTTGTCTGATTTTGGTATGTGAGTGATACTATCCTCATGAAATGAGTTTGGAGGAGTTCCATGCTTTTCTATTTTATGGAATAATTTGAGGAGTATTGTGATGAATGCTTCTTTGAAGGTCTTGTAGAACTTGACTGAGAATCTGTCTGTTCCTGGGCGTTGCTTGATTGGTAGGCTGTTGACAGCAACTTCTATTTCATTGCTTGAAATTGATTTGTTTAAATTGTTCATGTCCTACTACTTCAGTTTGGGTATATTTCTAAAATTTTATTGATGTCATCATGGTATTTTAATTTATTAGAGTATAAATTTTCAAATTAGTTTTTAATTATTCTCTGTATTTTAGTTGTGTACTCTGTAAAAGTTCTTTTACGATCCTTAATTTTAGTAATTTGAGGTTTTTTTTCTTCATTAGCTTGGTTAAGGATGTGTCAATTTTATTTAGTTTTCGAAGATTAAATTTTGTTTTGTGTCAAAAAAAATAACATATGGAAAAGTATTTCAGCAAATTGAATAGATTTATAACTCCTACCTTATATCATGCAAAAGGCAAGTCCAACTATACACCATGTCCCTTCTGAAATGCTTGTATTTCTATTCTGTTTGGGATATTTTTCTCCATTATATTAGTATTAGTAGTCAGAGTCTAGTAGGGTATATGAATGTTTCTGAGAATAATCTTGAGAAAAGATGATTATAAATACACATTCATGAATATGAAAAATTTAGGAAGTGCAAAATAAGACAAAAATATTCCATATTTTCAAAAATTTGGAGAGTATATCTATATCTATCTATATCTATATCTATATCTATATCTATACACACACACACACACAACACTCACAGACATTAAAAAGTACCAATATAAATGCCAATAGAAATTCATCAGTAAATATATATCATCCACAGATGCAAAAATATTTATTTTACTGAACATGAGTTTATGTATAATGTTGTTCTACTAGGACGCTCTCCTATAGGTTGAATTTTCATTTAAAACAGTTTTAGGAGGAGTGAACTCTTCTCACAATTTGTATCTGCCAAGACAGCCACCTCACAAAAATGTACGTGTGATACCTGGTAGGATTCTATATGTGCATATAAATATACATATGTGAATAGGCTAAAGAAAAGGAAAACAAGAATTCACATATTTGTTAAATTTAAAAACACATGGAGAATATTTCCATTAAAATTTGACTAGATTTATAACACCTACCTTATATAATGCAAATGTCAAGTCCAACTATACAACATGTCTCCTCTGAAGTGCTTGTATTTCTATTGTGTTGGGTTAATTTTTCCCATTATAATAGGATGAATAGTCTGAGTCTACTAGGTATGGGTTAGTTTCAGGGATTCAGTATTTGAATGGAAAATTGGAAAATGAATCCAATGTGTATGTAAATATATGCTGCACAAATATCCTCCCGCTCTCATCCAGAACAATGCCTTGATATTACCTTCACCCCAAGTAAGACGCAATTAGAGGAGAAGAGTTACAAAATCAGTGAATACATATCTGGAATGGAAAATGCTCAGGAGTTCACAACCTTTGAGGTGGTAGAGGAGTTTCCAAAATTAAGGGACAGGGTAAACACTCCACAAACATGGAGCTCTGTTGGCCTAAAAACTTTTTGAGAAACTGCGTCTGAGCTTCTGCAATTGAAACATATGTTGTTTTCAGATGATTTGGCTTCCTTTGTAGTGAGACCATCAAAGCTGGGTCTGCATCTATGTGACCTGGAGGACATGGTTTCTTATTTTCCAATGAACAAGATGAAGCAGTGCTGAATCCTCTCTTTGTAGGTAATCTGAGGCCACTGGGGACTAAGTGTCTCCCCGTGTGGACTGTGAAGCCATTAGGTCCTCCACCACTTTTTGTGGTGTTTTTCCTGCTGCATTGTGAGTTTGGTATTTGTTTCACGAAATACTAGGAGCTAAACTGAGACACAGTGCTGGAGGGAGTTGTGTCACGAGTGGTGGGTCAGGGTCTGCAAGAGAATTCACAAACTAGGCTTCTATCTCTCACAGCTTGGCCCATTGCCCCCTTGTCCATATCAACCTGATTCTTCATTTTCCTCTGAAAACTCTCCATATAACAAGA